>NC_035175.2:17482428-17483428 GCF_001659605.2 Manihot esculenta | reverse complement strand
CGTATACCATTATAAACAAACTTGTTATATTATTAGTAATCTTTATTCAAATGTTCAATTAAAATAAAACTTTAATTTTTCACTTTAATTAGTTTTAAAGTCAAAAATTTAATAAAACAATGGTGCGCAAAATAAACGAAAAAGTCTGAACATTAAAAAAGAAATATGGTGCAAATAAATAACAATGCCTTTGTTACGCAAAATATTATACATATACATTATAAACAAACTTGTTATCTATAGAAATCATTTATTCAAATTTCAATTAAATAAAAACTTTAATTTTTTACTTTAATTAATTAAAGTCATGAATATTAAAAAAGAAACGATGGGCGCAAAATAAACGACAGTGCCTGAACATTAAAAAAGAAATGATGGTCTCCAAATAAGAACCGTGCTTTTCTTAGCCCAAAAATTGTACTCATACATTTTAAACAAATATTAATAATTATTAGTAATTATTTATTCAAATATTCAATTAAAATAAAACTTGTTTAATTAGTTTACAGTCAAAAACATTAAAAAGAAACGATGCGGGGCAAAATAAACGACAGTGCCTTACTTATCCCAAAATATTATTACTCATTACATTATAAGCAAAATTGTTATTCATTAGTACTCATTTATTCAAATTTCAATTAAAATAAAACATAAATTTGTTTACTTTAATTAGTTTAAAGTCAAGAAGATTAAAAAAAGAAACGATAGGCGCAAAATAAATGACAGTGCTGAACATTAAAAAAGAAATGATATGCTAATAAATAACAGTGCTTTTCTTTAGCCCAAAATTATTATACTCATTACATTATAAGCAAAAATTGTTATTCATTAGTAATCATTTATTCTAATATTCAATTAAAAAAAAACTTTAATTGTTCACTTTAATTAGTTTAAAGTCAAGAACATTAAAAAAGAAGGGGCGCAAAATAACGACAAAGTCTGAACAATAAAAAAGAAATGATTGGATGCAAAATAAATAACAGTGCATTTGTTATAAAAA
>NC_035175.2:17457329-17480328 GCF_001659605.2 Manihot esculenta | reverse complement strand
ATCTTGATAAGATTATGAAGACTTTGCAGAGTATCCAACAGCAACAGGATCAATTGAACAAATCATTGAATGCAACCATGTTAAGAAGAGAGGAAGAGCTTCAAGATGTATGGGATGATGATGAAAGTTGGCAAGTACAAGTTGCTGAAAAAACACAGCCAGAAAATTGTTTGCCCAAACAAACTGATCAAACAGAGCCTGTTGTTGATTTAGATATCATTGATTATTTGAGCAAAGATATTTTTTATACAAATCAAGATGATATACTAAACAATGATTCTTGCAGGGAAGAGAGCCAAAAAGAGCCAGAACTGAAAGAAACTAACTGTTACATCCAACAGGTGGACTGCGAACACTCACAGAACAAAGGAGAGCCAATCACACCTCTTCAGATCAATCTTGCGCAGTCAGAAGGAACTCCAACTGAACCACCTCAGCTTGGACCGCAGGACAGTCCTGCAACTCTTCTAGTTGCACCTCTTCAGCTTCCATCGCATGAAACTCCTTTCATTCTTCCATTGCAGATCAATCTTGCGCAAGAAGGAGTACCTGAAATCCTCTCAGGCGCGTCCTTTCAGCTTCCAACACAAATCAGTCTTCCACCTCAGTTAGGTCCTATGCAGAAGGAGGAAACTGAAACTCCTTTCATCCTTCCAATGCAAACAGTCCATGCCCAGGAGGAACAAATGGTAGTCCAATGGCCCAAACCAAAGGAGCATGCAGATCAATGCCTGCCCAAACCTCCAGATAAGGTAGAATTTGTTTTGCCTGAACTTAATGCCAAATTGCAGCCACCCATGGAGAAATATCAATTGAAGTTGGAAGTGCTCAAAAATGCAAACATAAGGGCTAGAGGCACACCTCATCTGAAAGAGGAGAAGCTAATCATGTTACTTCATGAGTACATGGAAAAAGTAGGATGGGCTATGACCAAATCAAAAAGAGTGCTACACTTTTTGCTCAATACAGTTGGGACTCTTTTCCCCTCTCCAATTACTTGAGCCTTGATCAAGTGGATCACACCATGCACACCACACCCAGGGGAGTACTCAGTTTCCTGTGTTCTTTTATGTTTCTTATACATTGAGGACAATGCATGATTTAGGTGTGGGGGTGCATATTTCTGAATTTTTACTTTTTGAGTTTATTTTTGCTTTGATTTTTAGTTTGCTTGCATTAGTTGAAATTTTTTCATTTTTACTTTCAATAACACACACAAATAGCCACAGTTTTTTTTATTTACTTTGTTTCTGTTTTTTTTTAGATGCTTTGCTCATCATATAGACTATGTTGGATGAGCTTTTCTTTCCATGACCCCATTGATGTTATGACTCTTTAAACTTATGTTGAATCAATTGCAGTGAGTTGTGTTCATGTTTGAGAATTGCCTTTTGAATTGAATCTTTGAGCTTTCCATGGTGAAAAATATATTGATGACCCTCAATTGATGAGAATAAATTAAAAGTTGTGTGAATGAACTTAATGTGACTTGATTTAGCAATTGGTGTTGATTTGCCCAAATTATTGAGAGAAAGAAAATTCAGCAAAGGCAAAGACCTCAAAAGCACAAATCTAAGATTGTTCCAATGGTCAAAAGACTATGAACAGAGCTAGTAGCCACTTGGAAAGGTGACCAACTGAGTAACTGGGGGTGGGTATCACAAATATGTACCTTCACGTAAAAAGGTTGGTGACTTTTTCAAGCAAGATCTAAAGTGCAAAAGTCTGAATAAAGTACTTCAAGGTAAGGGCAAGTCACTCTGAAAGCTAGAAAAAGTCTTATCTGAACAAATAAATGTGCATGTATGGTCTCTCTTGAGGAAAACAGATCCTAGCCATGGTAAGTAAAGGGAAACAAGGAAAGAAGGTGAGTAATCTTCATGCATGTATTCTTCACTGCAATGATTCAAAATAGGTGTCTAGAGTAAGAGCTTAAGTGGAAATAAGGATCACGTAGCAAAGAAAGCTTATTTGACTATGTTTATTTGCTTGAGGACAAGCAAAAAGGTAGGTGTGGGGGTATTTGATAGAGCATATTTTAGTCCATTTTATCATTATGTTCTTGATGTTTATTTACATCTTTTCTGCTTAATTTTGTGGTTTTAATTATGTTTTGCAGATATTAGGTGTAAAGAGACAATCTGGAGAAAATGCTCTTAAAACTGTCAAAAAGTGCCAAATAAGGAAAGTTTTCAGAAAAGGAAAGTTTTCAAATGAGGAAAGTGCAGAAGCAAAAGCAAACAAGGAAAGCTCAGTCAGAAGATTATTTGAAATTCAAATCGCAGATCTTTCTTTCCTTGTTCAAAGATGTGCACACACTGCAGCAGTCATATCTTCCTATTTAGGCAGCAAGATCTCAAAGAGATGCTCTTCCTCTTCTGCATTCAATATTCAAATTTCAAAAGAGGCTCCACCTAAAAAGGAATGTATGGACAAGCATATCTTCCCCTTTGAAGATCAAAATTCGTGCATCCTTCCTATTCAGAAACAATCTGCACGCTTTCCTCTTCTGAGAGCCATCTGCGCGCCACCTTCCTTTTCTGCAACAACTTGAGCAGCAAGTTGCACATGGGCAGCATCTTGGGCAGCCTCTACATTAATTAGGAAGTAAGGTCAGCATCTAAACTTATTTAGGAAGCACAATCTGCGCCTCTTTCCCTTTCTGAGACCAAACCGCGCGCATCAACTTCCTTCCGCAAAGCATTCGCGCGCAGCCTTCCTTCTGAAGCCGAAAAACGCGATTCTTTCCTTTTCAGACATAACTTGGGCAGAAAATACCTCTTGGACAGTAAGTATGACCTTGGGCAACACTTTTCAACTATAAAAAGCCACATAAGGAGCCTCTACAGGTCCCTTAAGCTCCCCTTGGGAGACACCTACGAAATTCACATCTCTTCTTCTACCTTTCTTCTTTTCTTTTATTTTTAGTTTTGTTTCAGCCATGAGAGGCTGAAATCTTTTATTCTAGTTGAAGATTAGGTGATACTTTGGTTGTTTTATGGATTGGGAGACTTGATCAAACATTGTTTAACTTTTGGTTGTTCAATATTTATGCAATTTCAAGCTTGATTTCAATATTGCTTTGTTGTTTAGATCTACGTTGATTCTTGATTGCAAAGTAATAATATGTTAGTTTGGATAATTTAAGTCCGTAATTGCTTAGATTATTCTTACATAAGAACACTTGGGATAAAACCCAAGGAAATTGTATGATCTAGCGTTATCTCCATACGTTTGGGTAGCTAGGATTGGATCTCTCTATTTCTTAATGCAATTGACAATTGTTTTGATGCCTAAGGCCCAAGGACGTTCCTTGGCAATTTGTTAATTAGTAATTAATTAGAGGACGTTCCCTAATTGGTTTAATAATAAGGAGAGATAATGGTGGTGAGAAGCGTCTTCCATCTCCATAACTAATCTATTGAATCAACCCAAAGGAAACTAAGTGTCAATGATCAATCCCAACAATTAAAGTGGATCCAATTCTTCAACTAGATCTTTCTTATTATTTATTTCTCTTTATTTTTATTATTTGCCTTATTTTTATTGCTTTCAGTTTTAGATTAATTAAATCAATCTCAAAACCCCCCATTTTACTTACAGTTTAGTTGGTTTCAGTTTTATCTCGTTTTAGTTTATTTTGCTTTCCGTTTATTTCTCTTTCAGTTTTATCTCCTTTCAGTTTTATCTCATTTCAGTTTTATCTCGTTTTAGTTTATTTTGCTTTCCGTTTATTTCTCTTTCAGTTTTATCTCATTTCAGTTTTATCTCATTTCAGTTTATCTAGTTTCAGTTTTATCTCGTTTCAGTTTATCTCGTTTTCAGTTTTCTTCTTTTGCAGTTTATTTTTATTTTAGTTTATTTTATTGGTCTTGATAAGGAAAATAGGTAAGTCTTCAATTCCCTGTGGATTCGATCCTTTCACCACTATCTGCAGTTGTAAATTGTTGATAACCAGAAAGGTTATTTTTGACCGGCTTCGACAACCGCGAGTCAGGCGCGAAATAAACGACAGTGCCTTTCTTACCCCAAAATATTATACTCATACACTATAAATAAAATTGTTATTTATTTGTAATCATTTATTCAAATATTCAATTAAAATAAAACTTTAATTGTTCACTTTAATAGGTTTGAAGTCAGGAACATTAAAAAAGAAACAATAGGCCCAAAATAAATGACAGTGCCCTACTTACCATAAAATATTATACTTATACATTATAAATAAAATTGTTATTTATTAATAATCATTTATTGAAATATTCAATTAAATTAAAACCTTAATTGTTCACTTTAATTAGTTTAATGTCAAGAACATTAAAAAAGAAATAGTGTAGTGCAAAATAAAGACAGTGCCTTTCTTACCCAAAATAATATACTCATACATTATAAACAAAATTATTATTCATTTGTAATCATTTATTCAAATATTGAATTAAAATAAAACTTTAATTGTTCATTTTATTTAGTTTAAAGTCAAGAACATTCAAAAAAAAATAATGTGGCGCAAAATAAACGACAGTGTCTTTCTTACCCCAAAACATTATACGTATTCATTATAAACAAACTTGTTATATATTAGAAATCATTTATTCAAATATTCAATTAAAATAAAACATTAATTGTTTACTTTATTTAGTTTAAAGTCAAGAACATTAAAAAAGAAACGATATGGCGCGAAATAAACGACAGTGCTTTTCTTACCCCAAAATATTGTACTTATACACTATAAATAAAATTGTTAGTTATTAGTAATCATTTATTCAAATATTCAATTAAAATAAAACTTTAATTGTTCACTTTAATAGGTTTGAAGTCTGGAAAATTAAAAAAGAAAGAATGGGCCCAAAATAAATGACAGTGCTTTACTTATCCCAAAATATTATACTCATATATTATAAACAAAATTGTTATATATTAGTAATCATTCATTCAAATATTCAATTAAAATAATACTTTAATTGTTCACTTTAATTAGTTTAAAGTTAAAAAACATTAAAAAAGAAACGATGGGGTGCAAAATAAACGACACCGCCTGAACATTAAAAAGGAAATGATAGTCGCAAAATAAACAAGCGTGCCTTTCTTACCCCAAAATATTATACTCATACATTTTAAACAAAATATAATAATTATTAGTAATTATTTATTCAAATATTCAATTAAAATAAAAGTTGTTTAATTACTTTAAAGTCAAGAATATTAAAAAAGAAACGATGGGCGCAAAATAAACGAGAGTGCCTTCCTTACCCCAAAATATTATACTCATACATTATAAGCAAAATTGTTATTCATTAGTAATCATTTATTCAAATATTCAATTAAAATAAAACATTATTTTTTATTTTAATTAGTTTAAAGTCAAGAACATTAAAAAAGAAACGATAGGCCACAAAATTCAATAGGTTTCAAGTCAGGAATATTAAAAAAGAAATAATAGGCTCAAAATAAACGACAGTGCTTTACTTACCCCAAAATATTATACTCATACATTATAAGCAAAATTGTTTTCATTAGTAATCATTTATTCAAATATTCAATTAAAATAAAACATTAATTGTTTACTTTAATTAGTTTAAAGTCATGAACATTAAAAAAAATGATAGGGCGCGAAATAAACGACAGTGCCTTTCTTACCCCAAAATATTATACTCATACACTATAAATAAAATTGTTATTTATTAGTTATCATTTATTCAAATATTCAATTAAAATAAAACTTTAATTATTCACTTTAATAGGTTTGAAGTCAGGAACATTAAAAAAGAAACAATAGGCCCAAAATAAATGACAGTGCTCTGGTTACCATAAAATATTATACTTATACATTATAAATAAAATGGTTATATATTAGTAATCATTTATTCAAATATTAAATTAAATTAAAACCTTAATTGTTCACTTTAATTAGTTTAATGTCAAGAACATTAAAAAAGAAATAATGTGGCGCAAAATAAAGACAGTGCCTTTCTTACCCAAAATATTATACTCATACATTATAAACAAAATTGTTATTTATTTGTAATCATTTATTCAAATATTCAATTAACATAAAACTTTAATTGTTCATTTTATTTAGTTTAAAGTCAATAACATTAAAAAAGAAATAATGTGGCGCAAAATAAACGACAGTGTCTTTATTACCCAAAATATTATACGTATACATTATAAACAAACTTGTTATATATTAGTAATCATTTATTCAAATGTTCAATTAAAATAAAACTTTAATTGTTCACTTTAATTAGTTTAAAGTAAAAAACATTTAAAAAAAACAATGGATCGCAAAATAAACGACAAAGTCTGAACATTAAAAAAGAAATGATGGGTGCAAAATAAATAACAATGCCTTTGTTATCCAAAATATTATACTTATACATTATAAACAAACTTGTTATCTATTAGAAATCCTTTATTCAAACGTTCAATTAAAATAAAACTTTAATTTTTTACTTTAATTAGATTAAAGTCATGAATATTAAAAAAGAAACGATGGGGCGCAAAATAAACGACAGTGCCTGAACATTAAAAAAGAAATGATGGTCGCAAAATAAAGAACCGTGCTTTTCTTAGCCCAAAATATTAAACTCATACATTTTAAACAAAATATAATAATTATTAGTAATTATTTATTCAAATATTCAATTAAAATAAAACTTATTTAATTAGTTTACAGTCAAAAACATTAAAAAAGAAACGATGCGGTGCAAAATAAACGACAGTGCCTTACTTACCCCAAAATATTATACTCATACATTATAAGCAAAATTGTTATTCATTAGTACTCATTTATTCAAATATTCAATTAAAATGAAACATTAATTGCTTACTTTAATTAGTTTAAAGTCACGAACATTAAAAAAAAACGATAGGGCGCGAAATAAACGACAGCGCCTTTCTTACCCCAAAATATTATACTCTTACACTATAAATAAAATTGTTATTTATTAGTAATCATTTATTCAAATATTCTATTAATATAAAACTTTAATTGTTCGCTTTAATAGGTTTAAAGTCAGGAACATTAAAAAGGAAATAATAGGCCCAAAATAAACCACAGTGCCTTACTTACCCCAAAATATTATACTCATACATTATAAGCAAAATTGTTTTCATTAGTAATCATTTATTCAGATATTCAATTAAAATAAAACATTAATTGTTTACTTTAATTAGTTTAAAGTCACGAACATTTAAAAAAAAACGATAGGGTGCGAAATAAACGACAGTGCCTTTCTTACCCCAAAATATTATACTCATACACTATAAATAAAATTGTTATTTATTAGTTATCATTTATTCAAATATTCAATTAAAATAAAACTTTAATTGTTCACTTTAATAGGTTTGAAGTCAGGAACATTAAAAAAGAAACAATAGGCCCAAAATAAATGACAGTGCTCTGGTTACCATAAAATATTATACTTATACATTATAAATAAAATTGTTATATATTAGTAATCATTTATTCAAATATTAAATTAAATTAAATCCTTAATTGTTCACTTTAATTAGTTTAATGTCAAGAACATTAAAAAAGAAATAATGTGGCGCAAAATAAAGACAGTGCCTTTCTTACCCAAAATATTATACTTATACATTATAAACAAAATTGTTATTTATTTGTAATCATTTATTCAAATATTCAATTAACATAAAACTTTAATTGTTCATTTTATTTAGTTTAAAGTCAGGAACATTAAAAAAGAAATAATGTGGTGCAAAATAAACGACAGTGTCTTTATTACCCAAAATATTATATGTATACATTATAAACAAACTTGTTATATATTAGTAATCATTTATTCAAATGTTCAATTAAAATAAAACTTTAATTGTTTACTTTAAATAGTTTAAAGTCAAAAACATTTAAAAAAAATAATGGGTCGTAAAATAAACGACAAAGTCTGAACATTAAAAAACAAATAATGGTGCAAAATAAATAACAATGCCTTTGTTACCCAAACTATTATACTTATACATTATAAACAAACTTGTTATCTATTAGAAATCCTTTATTCAAATGTTCAATTAAAATAAAACTTTAATTTTTTACTTTAATTAGGTTAAAGTCATGAATATTAAAAAAGAAACGATGGGGCGCAAATGAACGACAGCGCCTGAACATTAAAAAAGAAATGATGGTCGCAAAATAAAGAACCGTGCTTTTCTTTGCCCAAAATATTAAACTTATACATTTTAAACAAAATATAATAATTATTAGTAATTATTTATTCAAATATTCAATTAAAATAAAACTTGTTTAATTAGTTTATAGTCAAAAACATTAAAAAAGAAACGATGGGGTGCAAAATAAACGACAGTGTCTTACTTACCTCAAAATATTATATTCATACATTATAAGCAAAATTGTTATTCATTAGTACTCATTTATTCAAATATTCAATTAAAATAAAACATAAATTGTTTACTTTAATTACTTTAAAGTCAAGAACATTAAAAAAGAAACGATAGGGCGCAAAATAAACAACCGTGCCTTTCTTACCCCAAAATATTATACTCATACATTTTAAACAAAATATAATAATTTTTAGTAATTATTTATTCCAATATTCAATTAAAATAAAAGTTGTTTAATTAGTTTAAAGTCAAGAACATTAAAAAAGAAACGATAGGGCGCAAAATAAACGACAGTGCCTTTCTTACCCCAAAACATTATACTCATACATTATAAGCAAAATTGTTATTTATTAGTAATCATTTATTCAAATATTCAATTAAAATAAAACATTAATTGTTTACTTTAATTAGTTTAAAGTCACGAACATTAAAAAAAAAAGATAGGGCGCGAAATAAACGACAGTGCCTTTCTTACCCCAAAATATTATACTCATACACTATAAATAAAATTGTTATTTATTTGTAATCATTTATTCAAATATTCAATTAAAATAAAACTTTAATTGTTCACTTTAATAGGTTTGAAGTCAGGAACATTAAAAAAGAAACAATAGGCCCAAAATAAATGACAGTGCCCTGCTTACCATAAAATATTATACTTATACATTATAAATAAAATTGTTATATATTAGTAATCATTTATTCAAATATTCAATTAAATTAAAACCTTAATTGTTCACTTTAATTAGTTTAATGTCAAGAACATTAAAAAAGAAATAGTGTAGTGCAAAATAAAGGCAGTGCCTTTCTTACCCAAAATATTATACTCATACATTATAAACAAAATTATTATTCATTTGTAATCATTTATTCAAATATTGAATTAAAATAAAACTTTAATTGTTCATTTTATTTAGTTTAAAGTCAAGAACATTAAAAAAGAAATAATGTGGCGCAAAATAAACGACAGTGTCTTTCTTACCCCAAAATATTATACGTATACATTATAAACAAACTTGTTATATATTAGAAATCATTTATTCAAATATTCAATTAAAATAAAACATTAATTGTTTACTTTATTTAGTTTAAAGTCAAGAACATTAAAAAAGAAACGATATGGCGCGAAATAAACGACAGTGCTTTTCTTACCCCAAAATATTGTACTTATACACTATAAATAAAATTGTTAGTTATTAGTAATCATTTATTCAAATATTCAATTAAAATAAAACTTTAATTGTTCACTTTAATAGGTTTGAAGTCTGGAACATTAAAAAAGAAACAATGGGCCCAAAATAAATGACAGTGCTTTACTTATCCCAAAATATTATACTCATATATTATAAACAAAATTGTTATACATGTTTGTGTTGGGGGTTTAAGTTAGTTTATGCCCCTATATGCATGTGGGAGTGTGTATACATGTTTGAGAGTGAGCATGTGAGGTTTTAGGGTTGGTTTTGGTTGTGACAGATTCGGACCTACCGTTCGGAGGGAACCAGGTTCGGCCGCCGAACCTGCATGAGAGGCAGCCTTTGGCCGCCTAACGTGCCCCCGAAGGCCAAGACTTTTGGATCTGTGAGAAGCTTCGGCCGCTGAACCTGCCGCCGAAGGTGCCAGACTTTCGACTCTGGAAGGACTTTCGGCCGCCGAAAGTGCCCCCGAACCTGCATGGCTTTTGGGTCTGGAAGGGACCTTCGGCCGCTGAAAGTGCCGCCGAAAGTGCCCTGTCCAGCCCTTTCTTGGTTGTTTCTTATGCATGTTTTGAGGATGTTTTAGGGGGTTTTTGGGAAGTTGTTTAGAGTCTTGTTAGAGTGTGTTTGGTCCCTCATTTGAGTCTACCTGTGTAGGATCGGACCTGAGGAACCGAGGAGGCCAGCAGTGTTAGCTGTTATAGAGTCAGTCTAGCGTCTGCCAGAGGTGAGTAGAACTGAACTATGTATTAAAATAACAAAGTTTTGAGCATGTTCATGCATCACGAATACCATGATATATTTTAGGTTGTTGCATTAGAATCTCACGAATATGATGCATTGCATTCTATGTTATTGATGTGGATGAATGTTGGATGATCCATTAGCCCTCAATATGTATGATGATTAATGAAAGTCCAAGGCTGCCCATGTCCACGCGTCCTGGCATTTTATATGTATGATGATTAATGAAAGTCCAGGGCTGCCCATGTCCACGCGTCTTGGCGTTGTATGTTATGATTAAGAGGAAGTCCTGCGGAGCTCCGTCGAGGGCCGGGCACATTGGATATGTAGAGGGTTATTGGTGACAAGTTCATCCGTAATGTGAAATGTTTGTGCTGTGACGCATTCCATGAAAGCATATTTTATTATTATTGTTTTCCCTGTTCTGCTCACTAGGCTTTTTAGCTCACCCCTTTCCCTTAACCCCCAGGTTTGCAGGTCAGAGGTAGTCCAGGAAGACGTCAAGGGTAAAGGTTATGGCTTTGTAATAGATTAGCATGTTAGTGTGGACATGTAATGTAAATTGATATAATGTATTGTAAGATAATGTAATGTAATGGAATGTAGCGTATGGTAGGGTTATGGTTATGGATTAGTATTGTGCTTGGCCCTAAGGTCTGGTTAATCCCTTTTTGTACATGATGTATGTTATGTTTTTATTGTTGAGATGTGAACCAGGCTTGATGTATGTAATGTTGACCCAGCTAGAGCATTTGATGAGGGCTCTAGCATGGGGGTTTTTATATTTACAGTTATGTAGCATGCGAATCAAGCTTGGTATATGAAAGGTTTTAAAGTTTTTATGTTTATGTTTGATCATGTATGGGATTATACCAGTTGTACAGGATGTATGTTAGGCTTGCTACGGGTCCCGGCGGCCTTAAGCCAACCTGGATCCTAGCGCCGGTAGCGGTCCAGTTTCCGAGTCGTTACAATATTATACTCATACATTTTAAACAAAATATAATAATTATTAGTAATTATTTATTCAAATATTCAATTAAAATAAAAGTTGTTTAATTAGTTTGAAGTCAAGAACATTAAAAAAGAAACGATGGGCGCAAAATAAACGACAGAGCCTTACTTACCCCAAAATATTATACTTATACATTATAAGCAAAATTATTATTCATTAGTAATCATTTATTCAAATATTCAATTAAAATAAGACATTAATTTTTTTATTTTAATTAGTTTAAAGTAAAGAACATTAAAAAAGAAACGATAAGGTGCAAAATAAACGACAGTACCTTTCTTAACCCAAAATATTATACTCATAAACTATAAATAAAATTGTTATTTATTAGTAATCATTTATTCAAATATTCTATTAATATAAAATTTACTTGTTCGCTTTAATAGGTTTGAAGTCAGGAACATTAAAAAAGAAATAGTAGGCCCAAAATAAACGACAGTGCCTTACTTACCCCAAAATATTATACTCATACATTATAAGCAAAATTGTTTTCATTAGTAATTATTTATTCAAATATTCAATTAAAATAAAACATTAATTGCTTACTTTAATTAGTTTAAAGTCACGACCATTAAAAAAAATGATAGGGCGCGAAATAAACGATAGTGCCTTTCTTACCCCAAAATATTATACTCATACACTATAAATAAAATTGTTATTTATTAGTTATCATTTATTCAAATATTCAATTAAAATAAAACTTTAATTGTTCACTTTAATAGGTTTGAAGTCAGGAACATTAAAAAAGAAACAATAGGCCCAACATAAATGACAATGCTCTGGTTACCATAAAATATTATACTTATACATTATAAATAAAATTATTATATATTAGTAATCAATTATTCAAATATTAAATTAAATTAAAACCTTAATTGTTCACTTTAATTAGTTTAATGTTAAGAACATTAAAAAAGAAATAATGTGGCGCAAAATAAAGACAGTGCCTTTCTTACCCAAAATATTATACTCATACATTATAAAAAAAATTGTTATTTATTTGTAATCATTTATTCAAATATTCAATTAACATAAAACTTTAATTGTTCATTTTATTTAGTTTAAAGTCAAGAACATTAAAAAAGAAATAATGTGGTGCAAAATAAACGACAGTGTCTTTATTATCCAAAAATATTATACGTATACATTATAAACAAACTTGTTATATATTAGTAATCATTTATTCAAATGTTCAATTAAAATAAAACTTTAATTGTTCACTTTAATTAGTTTAAAGTCAAAAACATTTAAAAAAACAATGGGGCGCAAAATAAACGGCAAAGTCTGAACATTAAAAAAGAAATGATGGGTGCAAAATAAATAACAATGCCTTTGTTACCCAAAATATTATACTTATACATTATAAACAAACTTGTAATCTATTAGAAATCCTTTATTCAAATGTTCAATTAAAATAAAACTTTAATTTTTTACTTTAATTAGATTAAAGTCATGAATATTAAAAAAGAAACGATGGGGCGCAAAATAAACGACAGTGCCTGAACATTAAAAAAGAAATGATGGTCGCAAAATAAAGAACCGTGCTTTTCTTAGCCCAAAATATTGTACTCATACATTTTAAACAAAATATAATAATTATTAGTAATTATTTATTCAAATAGTCAATTAAAATAAAACTTGTTTAATTAGTTTACAGTCAAAAACATTAAAAAAGAAACGATGCGGGGCAAAATAAACGACAGTGCCTTACTTACCCCAAAATATTATACTCATACATTATAAGCAAAATTGTTATTCATTAGTACTCATTTATTCAAATATTCAATTAAAATAAAACATAAATTGTTTACTTTAATTAGTTTAAAGTCAAGAACATTAAAAAAGAAACGATAGGCCGCAAAATAAATGACAGTGCTTGAACATTAAAAAAGAAATGATGGGCGCAAAATAAATAACAGTGCTTTTCTTAGCCCAAAATATTATACTCATACATTATAACCAAAATTGTTATTCATTAGTAATCATTTATTCTAATATTCAATTAAAACAAAACTTTAATTGTTCACTTTAATTAGTTTAAAGTCAAGAACATTTTAAAAAAAAACAATGGGGCGCAAAATAAACGACAAAGTCTGAACATTAAAAAAGAAATGATGGATGCAAAATAAATAACAGTGCCTTTGTTATAAAAAATATTATACTTATACATTATAAACAAACTTGTTATCTATTAGAAATCATTTATTCAAATGTTCAATTAAAATAAAACTTTAATTTTTTACTTTAATTAGATTAAAGTCATGAATATTAAAAAAGAAACGATGGGGCGCAAAATAAACGACAGTGCCTGAACATTAAAAAAGAAATGATGGTCGCAAAATAAAGAACCGTGCTTTTCTTACCCCAAATTATTATACTCATACATTTTAAACAAAATATAATAATTATTAGTAATTATTTATTCAAATATTCAATTAAAATAGAACTTGTTTAATTAGTTTAAAGTAAAGAACATTAAAAAAGAAACGATGGGGTGCAAAATAAACGACAGTGCCTTACTTACCCCAAAATATTATACTCATACATTATAAGCAAAATTGTTATTTATTAGTAATCATTTATTCAAATATTAAATTAACAGAAAACATAAATTTTTTACTTTATTTAGTTTAAAGTAAAGAACATTAAAAAAAAAACGATAGGACGCAAAATAAACGATAGTGCCTTTCTTACCCAAAATATTATACTCATACACTACAAATAAAATTGTTATTTATTACTAATCATTTATTCAAATATTCTATTAATATAAAACTTTAATTGTTCGCTTTAATAGGTTTGAAGTCAGGAACATTAAAAAGGAAATAATAGGCCCAAAATAAACGACAGTGCCTTACTTACCCCAAAATATTATACTCATACATTATAAGCAAAATTGTTTTCATTAGTAATCATTTATTCAAATATTCAATTAAAATAAAACATTAATTGTTTACTTTAATTAGTTTAAAGTCACGAACATTAAAAAAAAACGATAGGGCGCGAAATAAACGACAGTGCCTTTCTTACCCCAAAATATTATACTCATACACTATAAATAAAATTGTTATTTATTAGTTATCATTTATTCAAATATTCAATTAAAATAAAACTTTAATTGTTCACTTTAATAGGTTTGAAGTCAGGAACATTAAAAAAGAAACAATAGGCCCAAAATAAATGACAGTGCTCTGGTTACCATAAAATATTATACTTATACATTATAAATAAAATTGTTATATATTAGTAATCATTTATTCAAATATTAAATTAAATTAAAACCTTAATTGTTCACTTTAATTAGTTTAATGTCAAGAACATTAAAAAAGAAATAATGTGGCGCAAAATAAAGACAGTGCCTTTCTTACCCAAAATATTATACTCATACATTATAAACAAAATTGTTATTTATTTGTAATCATTTATTCAAATATTCAATTAACATAAAACTTTAATTGTTCATTTTATTTAGTTTAAAGTCAATAACATTAAAAAAGAAATAATGTGGTGCAAAATAAACGACAGTGTCTTTATTATCCCAAAATATTATACGTATACATTATAAACAAACTTGTTATATATTAGTAATCATTTATTCAAATGTTCAATTAAAATAAAACTTTAATTGTTCACTTTAATTAGTTTAAAGTCAAAAACATTTAAAAAAACAATGGGGCGCAAAATAAACGGACAAAGTCTGAACATTAAAAAAGAAATGATGGGTGCAAAATAAATAACAATGCCTTTGTTACCCAAAATATTATACTTATACATTATAAACAAACTTGTTATCTATTAGAAATCCTTTATTCAAATGTTCAATTAAAATAAAACTTTAATTTTTTACTTTAATTAGATTAAAGTCATGAATATTAAAAAAGAAACGATGGGGCGCAAAATAAACGACAGTGCCTGAACATTAAAAAAGAAATGATGGTCGCAAAATAAAGAACCGTGCTTTTCTTAGCCCAAAATATTGTACTCATACATTTTAAACAAAATATAATAATTATTAGTAATTATTTATTCAAATAGTCAATTAAAATAAAACTTGTTTAATTAGTTTACAGTCAAAAACATTAAAAAAGAAACGATGCGGGGCAAAATAAACGACAGTGCCTTACTTACCCCAAAATATTATACTCATACATTATAAGCAAAATTGTTATTCATTAGTACTCATTTATTCAAATATTCAATTAAAATAAAACATAAATTGTTTACTTTAATTAGTTTAAAGTCAAGAACATTAAAAAAGAAACGATAGGCCGCAAAATAAATGACAGTGCTTGAACATTAAAAAAGAAATGATGGGCGCAAAATAAATAACAGTGCTTTTCTTAGCCCAAAATATTATACTCATACATTATAAGCAAAATTGTTATTCATTAGTAATCATTTATTCTAATATTCAATTAAAACAAAACTTTAATTGTTCACTTTAATTAGTTTAAAGTCAAGAACATTAAAAAAAAAAGGGGCGCAAAATAAACGACAAAGTCTGAACATAAAAAAGAAATGATGGATGCAAAATAAATAACAGTGCCTTTGTTATAAAAAATATTATACTTATACATTATAAACAAACTTGTTATCTATTAGAAATCATTTATTCAAATGTTCAATTAAAATAAAACTTTAATTTTTTACTTTAATTAGATTAAAGTCATGAATATTAAAAAAGAAACGATGGGGCGCAAAATAAACGACAGTGCCTGAACATTAAAAAAGAAATGATGGTCGCAAAATAAAGAACCGTGCTTTTCTTACCCCAAATTATTATACTCATACATTTTAAACAAAATATAATAATTATTAGTAATTATTTATTCAAATATTCAATTAAAATAGAACTTGTTTAATTAGTTTAAAGTAAAGAACATTAAAAAAGAAACGATGGGGTGCAAAATAAACGACAGTGCCTTACTTACCCCAAAATATTATACTCATACATTATAAGCAAAATTGTTATTTATTAGTAATCATTTATTCAAATATTAAATTAACAGAAAACATAAATTTTTACTTTATTTAGTTTAAAGTAAAGAACATTAAAAAAAAAACGATAGGACGCAAAATAAACGATAGTGCCTTTCTTACCCCAAAATATTATACTCATACACTACAAATAAAATTGTTATTTATTACTAATCATTTATTCAAATATTCTATTAATATAAAACTTTAATTGTTCGCTTTAATAGGTTTGAAGTCAGGAACATTAAAAAGGAAATAATAGGCCCAAAATAAACGACAGTGCCTTACTTACCCCAAAATATTATACTCATACATTATAAGCAAAATTGTTTTCATTAGTAATCATTTATTCAAATATTCAATTAAAATAAAACATTAATTGTTTACTTTAATTAGTTTAAAGTCACGAACATTAAAAAAAAATGATAGGGCGCGAAATAAACGACAGTGCCTTTCTTACCCCAAAATATTATACTCATACATTATAAATAAAATTGTTATTTATTTATAATCATTTATTCAAATATTCAATTAACATAAAACTTTAATTGTTCATTTTATTTAGTTTAAAGTCAAGAACATTAAAAAAGAAATAATGTGGTGCAAAATAAACGACAGTGTCTTTATTATCCAAAAATATTATACGTATACATTATAAATAAACTTGTTATATATTAGTAATCATTTATTCAAATGTTCAATTAAAATAAAACTTTAATTGTTCACTTTAATTAGTTTAAAGTAAAAAACATTTAAAAAAACAATGGGGCGCAAAATAAACGACAAAGTCTGAACATTAAAAAAGAAATGATGGGTGCAAAATAAATAACAATGCCTTTGTTACCCAAAATATTATACTTATACATTATAAACAAACTTGTTATCTATTAGAAATCCTTTATTCAAATGTTCAATTAAAATAAAACTTTAATTTTTTACTTTAATTAGATTAAAGTCATGAATATTAAAAAAGAAACGATGGGGCGCAAAATAAACGACAGTGCCTGAACATTAAAAAAGAAATGATGGTCGCAAAATAAAGAACCGTGCTTTTCTTAGCCCAAAATATTGTACTCATACATTTTAAACAAAATATAATAATTATTAGTAATTATTTATTCAAATATTCAATTAAAATAAAACTTGTTTAATTAGTTTACAGTCAAAAACATTAAAAAAGAAACGATGCGGCGCAAAATAAACGACAGTGCCTTACTTACCCCAAAATATTATACTCATACATTATAAGCAAAATTGTTATTCATTAGTACTCATTTATTCAAATATTCAATTAAAATAAAACATAAATTGTTTACTTTAATTAGTTTAAAGTCAAGAACATTAAAAAAGAAACGATAGGCCGCAAAATAAATGACAGTGCTTGAACATTAAAAAAGAAATGATGGGCGCAAAATAAATAACAGTGCTTTTCTTAGCCCAAAATATTATACTCATACATTATAACCAAAATTGTTATTCATTAGTAATCATTTATTCTAATATTCAATTAAAACAAAACTTTAATTGTTCACTTTAATTAGTTTAAAGTCAAGAACATTTAAAAAAAACAATGGGGCGCAAAATAAACGACAAAGTCTGAACATTAAAAAAGAAATGATGGGTGCAAAATAAATAACAGTGCCTTTGTTATAAAAAATATTATACTTATACATTATAAACAAACTTGTTATCTATTAGAAATCATTTATTCAAATGTTCAATTAAAAGAAAACTTTAATTTTTTACTTTAATTAGATTAAATTCATGAATATTAAAAAAGAAATGATGGGGTGCAAAATAAACGACAGTGCCTGAACATTAAAAAAGAAATGATGGTCGCAAAATAAAGAACCGTGCTTTTCTTACCCCAAATTATTATACTCATACATTTTAAACAAAATATAATAACTATTAGTAAATATTTATTCAAATATTCAATTAAAATACAACTTGTTTAAATAGTTTAAAGTAAAGAACATTAAAAAAGAAACGATGGGTGCAAAATAAACGACAGTGCCTTACTTAACCCAAAATATTATACTCATACATTATAAGCAAAATTGTTATTTATTAGTAATCATTTATTCAATCATTAAATTAACAGAAAACACAAATTCTTTACTTTATTTAGTTTAAAGTAAAGAACATTAAAAAAAAACGATAGGACGCAAAATAAACAATACTGCCTTTCTTACCCCAAAATATTATACTCATACACTTCAAATAACAATTGATATTTATTAGTAATCATTTATTCTAATATTCAATTAAAACAAAACTTTAATTGTTCACTTTAATTGGTTTAAAGTCAAAACATTTAAAAAAAACAATGGGGCGCAAAATAAACGACAAAGTCTGAACATTAAAAAAGAAATGATGGGTGCAAAATAAATAATAGTGCCTTTGTTATAAAAAATATTATACTTATACATTATAAACAAACTTGTTATCTATTAGAAATCATTTATTCAAATGTTCAATTAAAAGAAAACTTTAATTTTTTACTTTAATTAGATTAAATTCATGAATATTAAAAAAGAAACGATGGGGTGCAAAATAAACGACAGTGCCTGAACATTAAAAAAGAAATGATGGTCGCAAAATAAAGAACCGTGCTTTTCTTACCCCAAATTATTATACTCATACATTTTAAACAAAATATAATAACTATTAGTAATTATTTATTCAAATATTCAATTAAAATACAACTTGTTTAAATAGTTTAAAGTAAAGAACATTAAAAAAGAAACGATGGGGTGCAAAATAAACGACAGTGCCTTACTTACCCCAAAATATTATACTCATACATTATAAGCAAAATTGTTATTTATTAGTAATCATTTATTCAATATTAAATTAACAGAAAACATAAATTTTTACTTTATTTAGTTTAAAGTAAAGAACATTAAAAAAAAAACGATAGGACGCAAAATAAACGATACTGCCTTTCTTACCCCAAAATATTATACTCATACACTTCAAATAACATTGATATTTATTAGTAATCATTTATTCAAATATTCTATTAATATAAAACTTTAAATGTTCGCTTTAATAGGTTTGAAGTCAGTAACATTAAAAAGGAAATAATAGGCCCAAAATAAACGACAGTGCCTTACTTACCCCAAAATATTATACTCATACATTATAAGCAAAATTGTTTTCATTAGTAATCATTTATTCAAATATTCAATTAAAATAAAACATTAATTGTTTACTTTAATTAGTTTAAAGTCACGAACATTAAAAAAAACGATAGGGCGCGAAATAAACGACAGTGTCTTTCTTACCCCAAAATATTATACTCATACACTATAAATAAAATTGTTATTTATTAGTTATCATTTATTCAAATATTCAATTAAAATAAAACTTTAATTGTTCACTTTAATAGGTTTGAAGTCAGGAACATTAAAAAAGAAACAATAGGCCCAAAATAAATGACAGTGCTCTGGTTACCATAAAATATTATACTTATACATTATAAATAAAATTGTTATATATTACTAATCATTTATTCAAATATTAAATTAAATTAAAACCTTAATTGTTCACTTTAATTAGTTTAATGTCAAGAACATTAAAAAAGAAATAATGTGGCGCAAAATAAAGACAGTGTCTTTCTTACCCAAAATATTATACTCATACATTATAAACAAAATTGTTATTTATTTTTAATCATTTATTCAAATATTCAATTAACATAAAACTTTAATTGTTCATTTTATTTAGTTTAAAGTCAAGAACATTAAAAAAGAAATAATGTGGTGCAAAATAAACGACAGTGTCTTTATTATCCCAAAATATTATACGTATACATTATAAACAAACTTGTTATATATTAGTAATCATTTATTCAAATGTTCAATTAAAATAAAACTTTAATTGTTCACTTTAATTAGTTTAAAGTCAAAAACATTTAAAAAAAACAATGGGGCGCAAAATAAACGACAAAGTCTGAACATTAAAAAAGAAATGATGGGTGCAAAATAAATAACAGTGCCTTTGTTACCCAAAATATTATACTTATACATTATAAACAAACTTATTATCTATTAGAAATCATTTATTCAAATGTTCAATTAAAATAAAACTTTAATTTTTTACTTTAATTAGATTAAAGTCATGAATATTAAAAAAGAAACGATGGGGCGCAAAATAAACGACAGTGCCTGAACATTAAAAAAGAAATGATGGTCGCAAAATAAAGAACCGTGCTTTTCTTACCCCAAATTATTGTACTCATACATTTTAAACAAAATATAATAATTATTAGTAATTATTTATTCAAATATTGAATTAAAATAAAACTTTAATTGTTTACTTTAATTAGTTTAAAGTAAAAAACATTTAAAAAAACAATGGGGCGCAAAATAAACGGCAAAGTCTGAACATTAAAAAAGAAATGATGGGTGCAAAATAAATAACAATGCCTTTGTTACCCAAAATATTATACTTATACATTATAAACAAACTTGTAATCTATTAGAAATCCTTTATTCAAATGTTCAATTAAAATAAAACTTTAATTTTTTACTTTAATTAGATTAAAGTCATGAATATTAAAAAGAAACGATGGGGCGCAAAATAAACGACAGTGCCTGAACATTAAAAAAGAAATGATGGTCGCAAAATAAAGAACCGTGCTTTTCTTTGCCCAAAACATTGTACTCATACATTTTAAACAAAATATAATAATTATTAGTAATTATTTATTCAAATAGTCAATTAAAATAAAACTTGTTTAATTAGTTTACAGTCAAAAACATTAAAAAAGAAACGATGCGGCGCAAAATAAACGACAGTGCCTTACTTACCCCAAAATATTATACTCATACATTATAAGCAAAAATTTTATTCATTAGTACTCATTTATTCAAATATTCAATTAAAATAAAACATAAATTGTTTACTTTAATTAGTTTAAAGTCAAGAACATTAAAAAAGAAACGATAGACCGCAAAATAAATGACAGTGCTTGAACATTAAAAAAGAAATGATGTGCGCAAAATAAATAACAGTGCTTTTCTTAGCCCAAAATATTATACTCATACATTATAACCAAAATTGTTATTCATTAGTAATCATTTATTCTAATATTCAATTAAAACAAAACTTTAATTGTTCACTTTAATTGGTTTAAAGTCAAAAACATTTAAAAAAAACAATGGGGCGCAAAATAAACGACAAAGTCTGAACATTAAAAAGAAATGATGGGTGCAAAATAAATAATAGTGCCTTTGTTATAAAAAATATTATACTTATACATTATAAACAAACTTGTTATCTATTAGAAATCATTTATTCAAATGTTCAATTAAAATAAACTTTAATTTTTTACTTTAATTAGATTAAAGTCATGAATATTAAAAAAGAAACGATGGGGTGCAAAATAAACGACAGTGCCTGAACATTAAAAAAGAAATGATGGTCGCAAAATAAAGAACCGTGCTTTTCTTACCCCAAATTATTATACTCATACATTTTAAACAAAATATAATAATTATTAGTAATTATTTATTCAAATATTCAATTAAAATACAACTTGTTTAATTAGTTTAAAGTAAAGAACATTAAAAAAGAAACGATGGGGTGCAAAATAAACGACAGTGCCTTACTTAACCCAAAATATTATACTCATACATTATAAGCAAAATTGTTATTTATTAGTAATCATTTATTCAAATATTAAATTAACAGAAAACACAAATTTTTTACTTTATTTAGTTTAAAGTAAAGAATATTAAAAAAAAAACGATAGGACGCAAAATAAACGATAGTGCCTTTCTTACCCCAAAATATTATACTCATTACACTACAAATAAAATTGATATTATTACTAATCATTTATTCAAATATTCTTTAATATAAAACTTTAATTGTTCGCTTTAATAGGTTTGAAGTCAGTAACATTAAAAAGGAAATAATAGGCCCAAAATAAACGACAGTGCCTTACTTACCCCAAAATATTATACTCATACATTATAAGCAAAATTGTTTTCATTAGTAATCATTTATTTAAATATTCAATTAAAATAGAACATTAATTGTTTACTTTAATTAGTTTAAAGTCACGAACATTAAAAAAAATGATAGGGCGCGAAATAAACGACAGTGCCTTTCTTACCCCAAAATATTATACTCATACACTATAAATAAAATTATTATTTATTAGTTATCATTTATTCAAATATTCAATTAAAATAAAACTTTAATTGTTCACTTTAATAGGTTTGAAGTCAGGAACATTAAAAAAGAAACAATAGGCCCAAAATAAATGACAGTGCTCTCGTTACCATAAAATATTATACTTATACATTATAAATAAAATTATTATATATTACTAATCATTTATTCAAATATTAAATTAAATTAAAAACCTTAATTTTTCACTTTAATTAGTTTAATGTCAAGAACATTAAAAAAGAAATAATGTGGCGCAAAATAAAGACAGTGCCTTTCTTACCCAAAATATTATACTCATACATTATAAACAAAATTGTTATTTATTTAAATCATTTATTCAAATATTCAATTAACATAAAACTTTAATTGTTCATTTTATTTAGTTTAAAGTCAAGAACATTAAAAAAGAAATAATGTGGTGCAAAATAAACGACAGTGTCTTTATTATCCAAAAATATTATACGTATACATTATAAACAAACTTGTTATATATTAGTAATCATTTATTTAAATGTTCAAT
>NC_035175.2:17358316-17454229 GCF_001659605.2 Manihot esculenta | reverse complement strand
TGTAAACTAATTAAACAAGTTTTATTTTAATTGAACTATTTGAATAAATAATTACTAATAATTATTATATTTTGTTTAAAATGTATGAGTATAATATTTTGGGTAAGAAAGGCATTGTTATTTATTTTGCACCCATCATTTCTTTTTTAATGTTCAGACTTTGCCGTTTATTTTGCGCCCCATCGTTTCGTTTTTAATATTCATGACTTTAATCTAATTAAAGTAAAAAATTAAAGTTTTATTTTAATTGAACATTTGAATAAAGGATTTCTAATAGATTACAAGTTTGTTTATAATGTATAAGTATAATATTTTGGGTAACAAAGGCATTGTTATTTATTTTGCACCCATCATTTCTTTTTTAAAGTTCAGACTTTGCCGTTTATTTTGCGCCCCATTGTTTTATTAAATGTTTTTGACTTTAAACTAATTAAAGTAAACAATGATAGTTTTATTTTAATTGAACATTTGAATAAATGATTACTAATATATAACAAGTTTGTTTATAATGTATACGTATAATATTTTTGGATAATAAAGACACTGTCGTTTATATTATTTATTTTTTAATGTTCTTGACTTTAAACTAAATAAAATGAACAATTAAAGTTTTATGTTAATTGAATATTTGAATAAATGATTACAAATAAATAACAATTTTGTTTATAATGTATGAGTATAATATTTTGGGTAAGAAAGGCACTGTCTTTATTTTGCGCCACATTATTTCTTTTTTAATGTTCTTGACATTAAACTAATTAAAGTGAACAATTAAGGTTTTAATTTAATTTAATATTTGAATAAATGATTAGTATTATATAACAATTTTATTTATAATATATAAGTATAATATTTTATGGTAACCAGAGCACTGTCATTTATTTTGGGCCTATTGTTTCTTTTTTAAATTTCCTGACTTCAAACCTATTAAAGTGAACCATTAAACTTTTATTTTAATTGAATATTTGAATAAATGATAACTAATAAATAACAATTTTATTTATAGTGTATGAGTATAATATTTTGGGGTAAGAAAGGCATTGTCGTTTATTTCGCGCCCTATCGTTTTTTTTTTAATGTTCGAGACTTTAAATTAATTAAAGCAAGCAATTAATGTTTTATTTTAATGGAATACTTGAATAAATGATTACTAATGAAAACAATTTTGTTTATATTTTATGAGTATAATATTTTGGGGTAAGTAAGGCACTGTCGTTTATTTTGGACCTATTATTTCCTTTTTAATGTTCCTAACTTCAAACCTATTAAACCGAACAATTAAAGTTTTATATTAATAGAATATTTGAATAAATGATGAGTAATAAATAACAATTTTATTTGTAGTGTATGAGTATAATATTTTGGGTAAGAAAGGCAGTATTGTTTATTTTGCGTCCTATCGTCTTTTTTTAATGTTCTTTACTTTAAACTAAATAAAGTAAAAAATTTATGTTTTCTGTTAAGTTAATATTTGAATAAATGATTACTAATAAATAACAATTTTGCTTATAATGTATGAGTATAATATTTTGGGTTAAGTAAGGCACTGTCGTTTATTTTGCACCCAATCGTTTCTTTTTTAATGTTCTTTACTTTAAACTAACTAAACAAGTTGTATTTTAATTGAATATTTGAATAAATAATTACTAATAATTATTATATTTTGTTTAAAATGTATGAGTATAATAATTTGGGGTAAGAAAAGCACGGTTCTTTATTTTGCGACTATCATTTCTTTTTTAATATTCAGGCACTGTCGTTTATTTTGCGCCCCATCGTTTCTTTTTTAATATTCATGACTTTAATCTAATTAAAGTAAAAAATTAAAGTTTTATTTAAATTGAACATTTGAATAAAGGATTTCTAATAGATAACAAGTTTGTTTATAATGTATAAGTATAATATTTTGGGTAACAAAGGCATTGTTATTTATTTTGCATCCATCATTTCTTTTTTAATGTTCAGACTTTGTCGTTTATTTTGCGCCCTATTGTTTTTTTAAATGTTTTTTACTTTAAACTAATTAAAGTGAACAATTAAAGTGTTATTTTAATTGAACATTTGAATAAATGATTACTAATATATAACAAGTTTGTTTATAATGTATACGTATAATATTTTGGGATAATAAGGACACTGTCGTTTATTTTGCACCACATTATTTCTTTTTTAATGTTCTTGACTTTAAACTAAATAAAATGAACAATTAAAGTTTTATGTTAATTGAATATTTGAATAAATGATTAAAAATAATTAACAATTTTGTTTTTAATGTATGAGTATAATATTTTGGGTAAGAAAGGCACTGTCTTTATTTTGCGCCACATTATTTCTTTTTTTAATATTCTTGACATTAAACTAATTAAAGTGAACAATTAAGGTTTTAATTTAATTTAATATTTGAATAAATGATTACTAATATATAACAATTTTATTTATAATATATAAGTATAATATTTTATGGTAACCAGAGCACTGTCATTTATTTTGGGCCTATTTGTTTTTTTTTAATGTTCCTGACTTCAAACCTATTAAAGTGAACAATTAAAGTTTTATTTTAATTAAATATTTGAATAAATGATAACTAATAAATAACAATTTTATTTATAGTGTATGAGTATAATATTTTGGGGTAGGAAAGGCACTGTCGTTTATTTCACGCCCTATCGTTTTTTTTTAATGTTCGTGACTTTAAACTAATTAAAGTAAACAATTAATGTTTTATTTTAGTTGAATATTTTAATAAATGATTACTAATGAAAACAATTTGGCTTATAATGTATGAGTATAATATTTTGGGATAAGTAAGGCACTGTCGTTTATTTTGGGCCTATTATTTCCTTTTTAATGTTATTGACTTCAAACCTATTAAAGCGAACAATTAAAGTTTTATATTAATAGAATATTTGAATAAATGATTAGTAATAAATAACAATTTTATTTGTAGTGTATGAGTATAATATTTTAGGGTAAGAAAGGCACTATCGTTTATTTTGCGTCCTATCGTTTTTTTTTTAATGTTCATTACTTTAAACTAAAGAAAGTAAAAAATTTATGTTTTCTGTTAATTTAATATTTGAATAAATGATTACTAATAAATAACAATTTTGCTTATAATGTATGAGTATAATATTTTGGGTTAAGTAAGGCACTGTCGTTTATTTTGCACCCTATCGTTTCTTTTTTAATGTTCTTTACTCTAAACTAATTAAACAAGTTGTATTTTAATTGAATATTTGAATAAATAATTATTAATAATTATTATATTTTATTTAAAATGTATAAGTATAATAATTTGGGGTAAGAAAAGCACGGTTCTTTATTTTGCGACCATCATTTCTTTTTTGATGCTCCGGCACTATCGTTTATTTTGTGCCCCATCGTTTCTTTTTTAATATTCATGACTTTAATCTAATTAAAGTAAAAAATTAAAGTTTTATTTTAATTGAACATTTGAATAAAGGATTTCTAATAGATAACAAGTTTGTTTATAATGTATAAGTACAATATTTTGGGTAACAAAGGATTGTTATTTATTTTGCACCCATCATTTCTTTTTTAATGTTCAGACTTTGTCGTTTATTTTGCGCCCCATTGTTTTTTTAAATGTTTTTGATTTTAAACTATTAAAGTGAATAATTAAAGTTTTATTTTAATTGAACATTTGAATAAATGATTACTAATATATAACAAGTTTGTTTATAATGTATACGTATAATATTTTGGGATAATAAAGACACTGTCGTTTATTTTGCACCACATTATTTCTTTTTTAATGTTCTTGACTTTAAACTAAATAAAATGAACAATTAAAGTTTTATGTTAATTGAATATTTGAATAAATGATTAAAAATAAATAACACTTTTGTTTTTAATGTATGAGTATAATATTTTGGGTAAGAAAGGCACTGTCTTTATTTTGCGCCACATTATTTCTTTTTCAATGTTCTTGACATTAAACTAATTAAAGTGAACAATTAAGGTTTTAATTTAATTTAATATTTAAATAAATGATTACTAGTATATAACAATTTTATTTATAATGTATAAGTATAACATTTTAAAGTAACCAGAGCACTGTCATTTATTTTGGGCCTATTTGTTTCTTTTTTAATGTTCCTGACTTCAAACCTATTAAAGTGAACAATTAAAGTTTTATTTTAATTAAATATTTGAATAAATGATAACTAATAAATAACAATTTTATTTATAGTGTATGAGTATAATATTTTGGGGTAAGAAAGGCACTGTCGTTTATTTTGCGCCCGATCGTTTTTTTTTAATGTTTGTGACTTTAAACTAATTAAAGTAAACAATTAATGTTTTATTTTAATTGAATATTTCATAAATGATTGCTAATGAAAACAATTTGGCTTATAATGTATGAGTATAATATTTTGAGATAAGTAAGGCACTGTCGTTTATTTTGGGCCTATTATTTCCTTTTTAATGTTACTGACTTCAAACCTATTAAGGCGAACAATTAAAGTTTTATATTAATAGAATATTTGAATAAATGATTAGTAATAAATAACAATTTTATTTGTAGTGTATGAGTATAATATTTTGGGGTAAGAAAGGCACTATCGTTTATTTTGAATCTTATCGTTTTTTTTTTAATGTTCTTTACTTTAAACTAAATAAAGTAAAAAATCTATGTTTTCTGTTAATTTAATATTTGAATAAATGATTACTAATAAATAACAATTTTGCTTATAATGTATGAGTATAATATTTTGGGTTAAGTAAGGCACTGTCGTTTATTTTGCACCCCATTGTTTCTTTTTTAATATTCTTTACTTTTAACTAATTAAACAAGTTGTATTTTAATTGAATATTTGAATAAATAATTACTAATAATTATTATATTTTGTTTAAAATGTATGAGTATAATAATTTGGGGTAAGAAAAGCACGGTTCTTTATTTTGCGACCATCATTTCTTTTTTAATGTTCAGGCACTGTCGTTTATTTTGCGCCCCATCGTTTCTTTTTTAATATTCATGACTTTAATCTAATTAAAGTAAAAAATTAAAGTTTTATTTTAATTGAACATTTGAATAAAGGATTTCTAATAGATAACAAGTTTGTTTATAATGTATAAGTATAATATTTTGGGTAACAAAGGCATTGTTATTTATTTTGCACCCATCATTTCTTTTTTAATGTTCAGACTTTGTCGTTTATTTTGCGCCCCATTATTTTTTTAAATGTTTTTGACTTTAAACTAATTAAAGTGAACAATTAAAGTTTTATTTTAATTGAACATTTGAATAAATGATTACTAATATATAACAAGTTTGTTTATAATGTATACGTATAATATTTTGGGATAATAAAGACATTGTCGTTTATTTTGCACCACATTATTTCTTTTTTAATGTTCTTGACTTTAAACTAAATAAAATGAACAATTAAAGTTTTATGTTAATTGAATATTTGAATAAATGATTAAAAATAAATAACAATTTTGTTTTTAATGTATGAGTATAATATTTTGGGTAAGAAAGGCACTGTCTTTATTTTGCGCCACATTATTTCTTTTTTAATGTTCTTGACATTAAACTAATTAAAGTGAACAATTAAGGTTTTAATTTAATTTAATATTTGAATAAATGATTACTAATATATAACAATTTTATTTATAATGTATAAGTATAATATTTTATGGTAACCAGAGCACTGTCATTTATTTTGGGCCTATTTGTTTCTTTTTTAATGTTCCTGACTTCAAACCTATTAAAGTGAACAATTAAAGTTTTATTTTAATTAAATATTTGAATAAATGATAACTAATAAATAACAATTTTATTTATAGTGTATGAGTATAATATTTTGGGGTAAGAAAGGCACTGTCGTTTATTTCGCGCCCTATCGTTTTTTTTTTAATGTTCGTGACTTTAAACTAATTAAAGTAAACAATTAATGTTTTATTTTAATTGAATATTTGAATAAATGATTACTAATGAAAACAATTTGGCTTATAATGTATGAGTATAATATTTTGGGGTAAGTAAGGCACTGTCGTTTATTTTGGGCCTATTATTTCCTTTTTAATGTTACTGACTTCAAACCTATTAAAGCCAACAATTAAAGTTTTATATTAATAGAATATTTGAATAAATGATTAGTAATAAATAATAATTTTATTTGTAGTGTATGAGTATAATATTTTGGGGTAAGAAAGGCACTATCGTTTATTTTGCGTCTTATCATTTTTTTTTTAATGTTCTTTACTTTAAACTAAATAAAGTAAAAAATTTATGTTTTCTGTTAATTTAATATTCGAATAAATGATTACTAATAAATAACAATTTTGCTTATAATGTATGAGTATAATATTTTGGGTTAAGTAAGGCACTGTCGTTTATTTTGCACCCAATCGTTTCTTTTTTAATGTTCTTTACTTTAAACTAACTAAACAAGTTGTATTTTAATTGAATATTTGAATAAATAATTACTAATAATTATTATATTTTGTTTAAAATGTATGAGTATAATAATTTGGGGTAAGAAAAGCACGGTTCTTTATTTTGCGACCATCATTTCTTTTTTAATATTCAGGCACTGTCGTTCATTTTGCGCCCCATCGTTTCTTTTTTAATATTCATGACTTTAATCTAATTAAAGTAAAAAATTAAAGTTTTATTTTAATTGAACATTTGAATAAAGGATTTCTAATAGATAACAAGTTTGTTTATAATGTATAAGTATAATATTTTGGGTAACAATGGCATTGTTATTTATTTTGCACCAATCATTTCTTTTTTAATGTTCAGACTTTGTCGTTTATTTTGCGCCCCATTATTTTTTTAAATGTTTTTTACTTTAAACTAATTAAAGTGAACAATTAAAGTTTTATTTTAATTGAACATTTGAATAAATGATTACTAATATATAACAAGTTTGTTTATAATGTATACGTATAATATTTTGGGATAATAAAGACACTGTCGTTTATTTTGCACCACATTATTTCTTTTTTAATGTTCTTGACTTTAAACTAAATAAAATGAACAATTAAAGTTTTATGTTAATTGAATATTTGAATAAATGATTAAAAATAAATAACAATTTTGTTTTTAATGTATGAGTATAATATTTTGGGTAAGAAAGGCACTGTCTTTATTTTGCGCCACATTATTTCTTTTTTAATGTTCTTGACATTAAACTAATTAAAGTGAACAATTAAGGTTTTAATTTAATTTAATATTTGAATAAATGATTAGTAATATATAACAATTTTATTTATAATGTATAAGTATAATATTTTATGGTAACCAGAGCACTGTCATTTATTTTGGGCCTATTTGTTTCTTTTTTAATGTTCCTGACTTCAAACCTATTAAAGTGAACAATTAAAGTTTTATTTTAATTGAATATTTGAATAAATGATAACTAATAAATAACAATTTTATTTATAGTGTATGAGTATAATATTTTGGGGTAAGAAAGGCACTGTCGTTTATTTCGCGCCCTATCATTTTTTTTTAATGTTCGTGACTTTAAACTAATTAAAGTAAGCAATTAATGTTTTATTTTAATTGAATACTTGAATAAATGATTACTAATGAAAACAATTTTGCTTATAATGTATGAGTATAATATTTTGGGGTAAGTAAGGCACTGTCGTTTATTTTGGGCCTATTATTTCCTTTTTAATGTTCCTGACTTCAAACCTATTAAAGCGAACAATTAAAGTTTTATATTAATAGAATATTTGAATAAATGATTAGTAATAAATAACAATTTTATTTGTAGTGTATGAGTATAATATTTTGGGTAAGAAAGGCCGTATCGTTTATTTTGCGTCCTATCGTTTTTTTTTAATGTTCTTTACTTTAAACTAAATAAAGTAAAAAATTTATGTTTTCTGTTAATTTAATATTTGAATAAATGATTACTAATAAATAACAATTTTGCTTATAATGTATGAGTATAATATTTTGGGTTAAGTAAGGCACTGTCGTTTATTTTGCACCCCATCGTTTCTTTTTTAATGTTCTTTACTTTAAACTAATTAAACAAGTTGTATTTTAATTGAATATTTGAATAAATAATTACTAATAATTATTATATTTTGTTTAAAATGTATGAGTATAATAATTTGGGGTAAGAAAAGCACGGTTCTTTATTTTGCGACCATCATTTCTTTTTTAATGTTCAGGCACTGTCGTTTATTTTGCGCCCCATCGTTTCTTTTTTAATATTCATGACTTTAATCTAATTAAAGTAAAAAATTAAAGTTTTATTTTAATTGAACATTTGAATAAAGGATTTCTAATAGATAACAAGTTTGTTTATAATGTATAAGTATAATATTTTGGGTAACAAAGGCATTTTATTTATTTTGCACCCATCATTTCTTTTTTAATGTTCAGACTTTGTCGTTTATTTTGCGCCCCATTGTTTTTTTTAAATGTTTTTGACTTTAAACTAATTAAAGTGAACAATTAAAGTTTTATTTTAATTGAACATTTGAATAAATGATTACTAATATATAACAAGTTTGTTTATAATGTATACGTATAATATTTTGGGATAATAAAGACACTGTCGTTTATTTTGCACCACATTATTTCTTTTTTAATGTTCTTGACTTTAAACTAAATAAAATGAACAATTAAAGTTTTATGTTAATTGAATATTTGAATAAATGATTAAAAATAAATAACAATTTTATTTTTAATGTATGAGTATAATATTTTGGGTAAGAAAGGCACTGTCTTTATTTTGCGCCACATTATTTCTTTTTAAATGTTCTTGACATTAAACTAATTAAAGTGAACAATTAAGGTTTTAATTTAATTTAATATTTGAATAAATGATTAATAATATATAACAATTTTATTTATAATGTATAAGTATAATATTTTATGGTAACCAGAGCACTGTCATTTATTTTGGGCCTATTTGTTTCTTTTTTAATGTTCCTGACTTCAAACCTATTAAAGTGAACAATTAAAGTTTTATTTTAATTGAATATTTGAATAAATGATAACTAATAAATAACAATTTTATTTATAGTGTATGAGTATAATATTTTGGGTAAGAAAGGCACTGTCGTTTATTTTGCGGCCTATCGTTTCTTTTTTAATGTTCTTGACTTTAAACTAATTAAAGTAAACAATTTATGTTTTATTTTAATTGAATATTTGAATAAATGAGTACTAATGAATGACAATTTTGCTTATAATGTATGAGTATAATATTTTGGGGCAAGTAAGGCACTGTCGTTTATTTTGCGCCGCATCGTTTCTTTTTTAATGTTTTTGACTGTAAACTAATTAAACAAGTTTTATTTTAATTGACTATTTGAATAAATAATTACTAATAATTATTATATTTTGTTTAAAATGTATGAGTACAATGTTTTGGGCTAAGAAAAGCACGGTTCTTTATTTTGCGACCATCATTTCTTTTTTAATGTTCAGGCACTGTCGTTTATTTTGCGCCCCATCGTTTCTTTTTTAATATTCATGACTTTAATCTAATTAAAGTAAAAAATTAAAGTTTTATTTTAATTGAACATTTGAATAAAGGATTTCTAATAGATAACAAGTTTGTTTATAATGTATAAGTATAATATTTTGGGTAACAAAGGCATTGTTATTTATTTTGCACCCATCATTTCTTTTTTAATGTTCAGACTTTGTCGTTTATTTTGCGCCCCATTGTTTTTTTAAATGTTTTTTACTTTAAACTAATTAAAGTGAACAATTAAAGTTTTATTTTAATTGAACATTTGAATAAATGATTACTAATATATAACAAGTTTGTTTATAATGTATACGTATAATATTTTGGGATAATAAAGACACTGTCGTTTATTTTGCACCACATTATTTCTTTTTTAATGTTCTTGACTTTAAACTAAATAAAATGAACAATTAAAGTTTTATGTTAATTGAATATTTGAATAAATGATTAAAAATAAATAACAATTTTGTTTTTAATGTATGAGTATAATATTTTGGGTAAGAAAGGCACTGTCTTTATTTTGCGCCACATTATTTCTTTTTTAATGTTCTTGACATTAAACTAATTAAAGTGAACAATTAAGGTTTTAATTTAATTTAATATTTGAATAAATGATTAGTAATATATAACAATTTTATTTATAATATATAAGTATAATATTTTATGGTAACCAGAGCACTGTCATTTATTTTGGGCCTATTTGTTTCTTTTTTAATGTTCCTGACTTCAAACCTATTAAAGTGAACAATTAAAGTTTTATTTTAATTGAATATTTGAATAAATGATAACTAATAAATAACAATTTTATTTATAGTGTATGAGTATAATATTTTGGGGTAAGAAAGGCACTGTCGTTTATTTCGCGCCCTATCATTTTTTTTTAATGTTCGTGACTTTAAACTAATTAAAGTAAACAATTAATGTTTTATTTTAATTGAATATTTGAATAAATGATTACTAATGAAAACAATTTTGCTTATAATGTATGAGTATAATATTTTGGGGTAAGTAAGGCACTGTCGTTTATTTTGGGCCTATTATTTCCTTTTTAATGTTCTTGACTTCAAACCTATTAAAGCGAACAATTAAAGTTTTATATTAATAGAATATTTGAATAAATGATTAGTAATAAATAACAATTTTATTTGTAGTGTATGAGTATAATATTTTGGGTAAGAAAGGCACTATCGTTTATTTTGCGTCCTATCGTTTTTTTTTTAATGTTCTTTACTTTAAACTAAATAAAGTAAAAAATTTATGTTTTCTGTTAATTTAATATTTGAATAAATGATTACTAATAAATAACAATTTTGCTTATAATGTATGAGTATAATATTTTGGGGTAAGTAAGGCACTGTCGTTTATTTTGCACCCTATCGTTTCTTTTTTAATGTTCTTTACTTTAAACTAATTAAACAAGTTGTATTTTAATTGAATATTTGAATAAATAATTACTAATAATTATTATATTTTGTTTAAAATGTATGAGTATAATAATTTGGGGTAAGAAAAGCACGGTTCTTTATTTTGCGACCATCATTTCTTTTTTAATGTTCAGGCACTGTCGTTTATTTTGCGCCCCATCGTTTCTTTTTTAATATTCATGACTTTAATCTAATTAAAGTAAAAAATTAAAGTTTTATTTTAATTGAACATTTGAATAAAGGATTTCTAATAGATAACAAGTTTGTTTATAATGTATAAGTATAATATTTTGGGTAACAAAGGCATTGTTATTTATTTTGCACCCATCATTTCTTTTTTAATGTTCAGACTTTGTCGTTTATTTTGCGCCCCATTGTTTTTTTAAATGTTTTTGACTTTAAACTAATTAAAGTGAACAATTAAAGTTTTATTTTAATTGAACATTTGAATAAATGATTACTAATATATAACAAGTTTGTTTATAATGTATACGTATAATATTTTGGGATAATAAAGACACTGTCGTTTATTTTGCACCACATTATTTCTTTTTTAATGTTCTTGACTTTAAACTAAATAAAATGAACAATTAAAGTTTTATGTTAATTGAATATTTGAATAAATGATTAAAAATAAATAACAATTTTGTTTTTAATGTATGAGTATAATATTTTGGGTAAGAAAGGCACTGTCTTTATTTTGCGCCACATTATTTCTTTTTTAATGTTCTTGACATTAAACTAATTAAAGTGAACAATTAAGGTTTTAATTTAATTTAATATTTGAATAAATGATTACTAATATATAACAATTTTATTTATAATGTATAAGTATAATATTTTATGGTAACCAGAGCACTGTCATTTATTTTGGGCCTATTTGTTTCTTTTTTAATGTTCCTGACTTCAAACCTATTAAAGTGAACAATTAAAGTTTTATTTTAATTAAATATTTGAATAAATGATAACTAATAAATAACAATTTTATTTATAGTGTATGAGTATAATATTTTGGGGTAAGAAAGGCACTGTCGTTTATTTCGCGCCCTATCGTTTTTTTTTAATGTTCGTGACTTTAAACTAATTAAAGTAAACAATTAATGTTTTATTTTAATTGAATATTTGAATAAATGATTACTAATGAAAACAATTTGGCTTATAATGTATGAGTATAATATTTTGGGTAAGTAAGGCACTGTCGTTTATTTTGGGCCTATTATTTCCTTTTTAATGTTATTGACTTCAAACCTATTAAAGCGAACAATTAAAGTTTTATATTAATAGAATATTTGAATAAATGATTAGTAATAAATAACAATTTTATTTGTAGTGTATGAGTATAATATTTTGGGGTAAGAAAGGCACTATCGTTTATTTTGCGTCCTATCGTTTTTTTTTAATGTTCTTTACTTTAAACTAAATAAAGTAAAAAATTTATGTTTTCTGTTAATTTAATATTTGAATAAATGATTACTAATAAATAACAATTTTGCTTATAATGTATGAGTATAATATTTTGGGTTAAGTAAGGCACTGTCGTTTATTTTGCACCCATCGTTTCTTTTTTAATGTTCTTTACTTTAAACTAATTAAACAAGTTGTATTTTAATTGAATATTTGAATAAATAATTACTAATAATTATTATATTTTGTTTAAAATGTATGAGTATAATAATTTGGGGTAAGAAAAGCACGGTTCTTTATTTTGCGACCATCATTTCTTTTTTAATGTTCAGGCACTGTCGTTTATTTTGCGCCCCATCGTTTCTTTTTTAATATTCATGACTTTAATCTAATTAAAGTAAAAAATTAAAGTTTTATTTTAATTGAACATTTGAATAAAGGATTTCTAATAGATAACAAGTTTGTTTATAATGTATAAGTATAATATTTTGGGTAACAAAGGCATTGTTATTTATTTTGCACCCATCATTTCTTTTTTAATGTTCAGACTTTGTCGTTTATTTTGCGCCCCATTGTTTTTTTAAATGTTTTTGACTTTAAACTAATTAAAGTGAATAATTAAAGTTTTATTTTAATTGAACATTTGAATAAATGATTACTAATATATAACAAGTTTGTTTATAATGTATACGTATAATATTTTGGGATAATAAAGACACTGTCGTTTATTTTGCACCACATTATTTCTTTTTTAATGTTCTTGACTTTAAACTAAATAAAATGAACAATTAAAGTTTTATGTTAATTGAATATTTGAATAAATGATTAAAAATAAATAATAATTTTGTTTTTAATGTATGAGTATAATATTTTGGGTAAGAAAGGCATTTTCCGCCACATTATTTCTTTTTTAATGGTCTTGACATTAAACTAATTAAAGTGAACAATTAAGGTTTTAATTTAATTTAATATTTGAATAAATGATTACTAATATATAACAATTTTATTTATAATGTATAAGTATAATATTTTATGGTAACCAGAGCACTGTCATTTATTTTGGGCCTATTTGTTTCTTTTTTAATGTTCCTGACTTCAAACCTGTTAAAGTGAACAATTAAAGTTTTATTTTAATTAAATATTTGAATAAATGATAACTAATAAATAACAAGTTTATTTATAGTGTATGAGTATAATATTTTGGGGTAAGAAAGGCACTGTCGTTTATTTCGCGCCCTATCGTTTTTTTTTAATGTTCGTGACTTTAAACTAATTAAAGTAAACAATTAATGTTTTATTTTAATTGAATATTTGAATAAATGATTACTAATGAAAGCAATTTGGCTTATAATGTATGAGTATAATATTGTGGGATAAGTAAGGCACTGTCGTTTATTTTGGGCCTATTATTTCCTTTTTAATGTTACTGACTTCAAACCTATTAAAGCGAACAATTAAAGTTTTATATTAATAGAATATTTGAATAAATGTTTAGTAATAAATAACAATTTTATTTGTAGTGTATGAGTATAATATTTTGGGGTAAGAAAGGCACTATCGTTTATTTTGCGTCCTATCGTTTTTTTTTAATGTTCTTTACTTTAAACTAAATAAAGTAAAAAATTTATGTTTTCTGTTAATTTAATATTTGAATAAATGATTACTAATAAATAACAATTTTGCTTATAATGTATGAGTATAATATTTTGGGTTAAGTAAGGCACTGTCGTTTATTTTGCACCCCATCGTTTCTTTTTTAATATTCTTTACTTTTAACTAATTAAACAAGTTGTATTTTAATTGAATATTTGAATAAATAATTACTAATAATTATTATATTTTGTTTAAAATGTATGAGTATAATAATTTGGGGTAAGAAAAGAACGGTTTTTTATTTTGCGACCATCATTTCTTTTTTAATGTTCAGGCACTGTCGTTTATTTTGCGCCCCATCGTTTCTTTTTTAATATTCATGACTTTAATCTAATTAAAGTAAAAAATTAAAGTTTTATTTTAATTGAACATTTGAATAAAGGATTTCTAATAGATAACAAGTTTGTTTATAATGTGTAAGTATAATATTTTGGGTAAAAAGGCATTTTTATTTATTTTGCACCCATCATTTCTTTTTTAATGTTCAGACTTTGTCGTTTATTTTGCGCCCCATTGTTTTTTTAAATGTTTTTTACTTTAAACTAAATAAAGTGAAATATTAAAATTTTATTTTAATTGAACATTTGAATAAATGATTACTAATATATAATAAGTTTATTTATAATGTATACGTATAATATTTTGGGATAATAAAGACACTGTCGTTTATTTTGCACCACATTATTTCTTTTTTAATGTTCTTGACTTTAAACTAAATAAAATGAACAATTAAAGTTTTATGTTAATTGAATATTTGAATAAATGATTAAAAATAAATAACAATTTTGTTTTTAATGTATGAGTATAATATTTTGGGTAAGAAAGGCACTGTCTTTATTTTGCGCCACATTATTTCTTTTTTAATGTTCTTCACATTAAACTAATTAAAGTGAACAATTAAGGTTTTAATTTAATTTAATATTTGAATAAATGATTTCTAATAGATAACAAGTTTGTTTATAATGCATAAGTATAATATTTTTTATAACAAAGGCACTGTTATTTATTTTGCACCCATCATTTCTTTTTTAATGTTCAGACTTTGTCGTTTCTTTTGCGCCCCATTGTTTTTTTTTAAATGTTTTTGACTTTAAACTAATTAAAGTGAACAATTAAAGATTTGTTTTAATTGAATATTAGAATAAATGATTGCTAATGAATAACAATTTTGGTTATAATGTATGAGTATAATATTTTGGGCTAAGAAAAGCACTGTTATTTATTTTGCGCCCATCATTTCTTTTATAATGTTCAAGCACTGTCATTTATTTTGCGGCCTATCGTTTCTTTTTTAATGTTCTTGACTTTAAACTAATTAAAGTAAACAATTTATGTTTTATTTTAATTGAATATTTGAATAAATGAGTACTAATGAATAACAATTTTGCTTATAATGTATGAGTATAATATTTTGGGGTAAGTAAAGCACTGTCGTTTATTTTGCGCCGCATCGTTTCTTTTTTAATGTTTTTGACTGTAAACTAATTAAACAAGTTTTATTTTAATTGACTATTTGAATAAATAATTACTAATAATTATTATATTTTATTTAAAATGTATGAGTACAATATTTTGGGCTACGAAAAGCACGGTTCTTTATTTTGCGACCATCATTTCTTTTTTAATGTTCAGACTCGTTTATTTTGCGCCCCATCGTTTCTTTTTTAATATTCATGTCTTTAATCTAATTAAAGTAAAAAATTAAAGTTTTATTTTAATTGAACATTTGAATAAAGGATTTCTAATAGATTACAAGTTTGTTTATAATGCATAAGTATAATATTTTGGGTAACAAAGGCATTGTTATTTATTTTGCACCCATCATTTCTTTTTTAATATTCAGACTTTGCCGTTTATTTTGCGCCCCATTGTTTTTTTAAATGTTTTTTACTTTAAATTAATTAAAGTGAACAATTAAAGTTTTATTTTAATTGAACATTTGAATAAATGATTACTAATATATAACAAGTTTATTTATAATGTATACGTATAATATTTTTGGATAATAAAGACACTGTCGTTTATTTTGCACCACATTATTTCTTTTTTAATGTTCTTGACTTTAAACTAAATAAAATGAACAATTAAAGTTTTATGTTAATTGAATATTTGAATAAATGATTACAAATAAATAACAATTTTGTTTTTAATGTATGAGTATAATATTTTGGGTAAGAAAGGCACTGTCTTTATTTTGCGCCACAATATTTCTTTTTTAATGTTCTTGACATTAAACTAATTAAAGTGAACAATTAAAGTTTTAATTTAATTTAATATTTGAATAAATGATTAGTAATATATAACAATTTTATTTATAATGTATAAGTATAATATTTTATGCTAACGAGAGCATTGTCATTTATTTTGGGCCTATTGTGTCTTTTTTAATGTTCCTGACTTCAAACCTATTAAAGTGAACAATTAAAGTTTTATTTTAATTGAATATTTGAATAAATGATAACTAATAAATAACAATTTTATTTATAGTGTATGAGTATAATATTTTGGGGTAAGAAAGGCACTGTCGTTTATTTCGCGCCCTATCATTTTTTTTTTAATGTTCGTGACTTTAAACTAATTAAAATAAGCAATTAATGTTTTATTTTAATTGAATACTTGAATAAATGATTACTAATGAAAACAATTTTGCTTATAATGTATGAGTATAATATTTTGGGGTAAGTAAGGCACTGTCGTTTATTTTGGGCCTATTATATCCTTTTTAATGTTCCTGACTTCAAACCTATTAAAGCGAACAATTAAAGTTTTATATTAATAGAATATTTGAATAAATGATTAGTAATAAATAACAATTTTATTTGTAGTGTATGAGTATAATATTTTGGGTAAGAAAGGCAGTATCGTTTATTTTGCGTCCTATCGTTTTTTTTTTAATGTTCTTTACTTTAAACTAAATAAAGTAAAAAATTTATGTTTTCTGTTAATTTAATATTTGAATAAATGATTACTAATAAATAACATTTTTGCTTATAATGTATGAGTATAATATTTTGGGTTAAGTAAGGCACTGTCGTTTATTTTGCACCCCATCGTTTCTTTTTTAATGTTCTTTACTTTAAACTAGTTAAACATGTTGAATTTTAATTGAATATTTGAATAAATAACTACTGATAATTATTATATTTTATTTAAAATGTATGAGTATAATAATTTGGGGTAAGAAAAGCACGGTTCTTTATTTTGCGACCATCATTTCTTTTTTAATGTTCAGGCACTGTCGTTTATTTTGCGCCCCATCGTTCCTTTTTTAATATTCATGACTTTAATCTAATTAAAGTAAAAAATTAAAGTTTTATTTTAATTGAACATTTGAATAAATGATTTCTAATAGATAACAATTTTGTTTATAATATATAAGTATAATATTTTTTATAACAAAGGCACTATTATTTATTTTGCACCCATCATTTCTTTTTTAATGTTCAGACTTTGTCGTTTATTTTGCGCCCCATTGTTTTTTTTTAAATGTTTTTGACTTTAAACTAATTAAAGTGAACAATTAAAGTTTTGTTTTAATTGAATATTAGAATAAATGATTACTAATGAATAACAATTTTGGTTATAATGTATGAGTATAATATTTTGGGCTAAGAAAAGCACTGTTATTTATTTTGCGCCCATCATTTCTTTTATAATGTTCAAGCACTGTCATTTATTTTGCGGCCTATCGTTTCTTTTTTAATGTTCTTGACTTTAAACTAATTAAAGTAAACAATTTATGTTTTATTTAATTGAATATTTGAATAAATGAGTACTAATGAATAACAATTTTGCTTATAATGCATGAGTATAATATTTTGGGGTAAGTAAGGCACTGTCGTTTATTTTGCGCCGCATCGTTTCTTTTTTAATGTTCTTGACTTTAAACTAATTAAAGTAAACAATTTATGTTTTATTTAATTGAATATTTGAATAAATGAGTACTAATGAATAACAATTTTGCTTATAATGTATGAGTATAATATTTTGGGGTAAGTAAGGCACTGTCGTTTATTTTGCGCCGCATCGTTTCTTTTTTAATGTTTTTGACTGTAAACTAATTAAACAAGTTTTATTTTAATTGACTATTTGAATAAATAATTCTAATAATTATTATATTTTGTTTAAAATGTATGAGTACAATATTTTGGGCTAAGAAAAGCACGGTTCTTTATTTTGCGACCATCATTTCTTTTTTAATGTTCAGGCACTGTCGTTTATTTTGCGCCCTATCGTTTCTTTTTTAATATTCATGACTTTAATCTAATTAAAGTAAAAAATTAAAGTTTTATTTTAATTGAACATTTGAATAAAGGATTTCTAATAGATTACAAGTTTGTTTATAATGTATAAGTATAATATTTTGGGTAACAAAGGTATTGTTATTTATTTTGCACCCATCATTTCTTTTTTATTGTTCAGACTTTGTCCTTTATGTTGCGCCCCATTGTTTTTTTAAATGTTTTTGACTTTAAACTAATTAAAGTGAACAATTAAAGTTTTATTTTAATTGAACATTTGAATAAATGATTACTAATATATAACAAGTTTATTTATAATGTATACGTATAATATTTTTGGATAATAAAGACACTGTCGTTTATTTTGCACCACATTATTTCTTTTTTAATGTTCTTGGCTTTAAACTAAATAAAATGAACAATTAAAGTTTTATGTTAATTGAATATTTGAATGAATGATTACAAATAAATAACAATTTTGTTTATAATGTATGAGTATAATATTTTGGGTAAGAAAGGCACTGTCTTTATTTTGCGCCACATTATTTCTTTTTTAATGTTCTTGACATTAAAGTAATTAAAGTAAACAATTAAAGTTTTAATTTAATTTAATATTTGAATAAATGATTAGTAATATATAACAATTTTATTTATAATGTATAAGTATAATATTTTATGGTAACGAGAGCATTGTCATTTATTTTGGGCCTATTGTTTCTTTTTTAATGTTCCTGACTTCAAACCTATTAAAGTGAATAATTAAAGTTTTATTTTAATTGAATATTTGAATAAATGATAACTAATAAATAACAATTTTATTTATAGTGTATGAGTATAATATTTTGGGGTAAGAAAGGCACTGTCGTTTATTTCGCACCCTATCATTTTTTTTTAATGTTCGTGACTTTAAACTAATTAAAATAAGCAATTAATGTATTATTTTAATTGAATACTTGAATAAATGATTACTAATGAAAACAATTTTGCTTATAATGTATAAGTATAATATTTTGGGGTAAGTAAGGCACTGTCGTTTATTTTGGGCCTATTATTTCCTTTTTAATGTTCCTGACTTCAAACCTATTAAAGCGAACAATTAAAGTTTTATATTAATAGAATATTTGAATAAATGATTAGTAATAAATAACAATTTTATTTGTAGTGTATGAGTATAATATTTTGGGTAAGAAAGGCAGTATCGTTTATTTTGCGTCCTATCGTTTTTTTTTAATATTCTTTACTTTAAACTAAATAAAGTAAAAAATTTATGTTTTCTGTTAATTTAATATTTGAATAAATGATTACTAATAAATAACAATTTTGCTTATAATGTATGAGTATAATATTTTGGGTTAAGTAAGGCACTGTCGTTTATTTTGCACCCCATCGTTTCTTTTTTAATGTTCTTTACTTTAAACTAATTAAACATGTTGAATTTTAATTGAATATTTGAATAAATAATTACTAATAATTATTATATTTTATTTAAAATGTATGAGTATAATAATTTGGGGTAAGAAAAGCACGGTTCTTTATTTTGCGACCATCATTTCTTTTTTAATGTTCAGGCACTGTCGTTTATTTTGCGCCCCATCGTTTCTTTTTTAATATTCATGACTTTAATTTAATTAAAGTAAAAAATTAAAGTTTTATTTTAATTCAACATTTGAATAAATGATTTCTAATTGATAACAAGTTCGTTTATAATATATAAGTATAATATTTTTTATAACAAAGGCACTATTATTTATTTTGCACCCATCATTTCTTTTTTAATGTTCAGACTTTGTCGTTTATTTTGCGCCCCATTGTTTTTTTTTAAATGTTTTTGACTTTAAACTAATTAAAGTGAACAATTAAAGTTTTGTTTTAATTGAATATTAGAATAAATGATTACTAATGAATAACAATTTTGGTTATAATGTATGAGTATAATATTTTGGGCTAAGAAAAGCACTGTTATTTATTTTGCGCCCATCATTTCTTTTATAATGTTCAAGCACTGTCATTTATTTTGCGGCCTATCGTTTCTTTTTTAATGTTCTTGACTTTAAACTAATTAAAGTAAACAATTTATGTTTTATTTAATTGAATATTTGAATAAATGAGTACTAATGAATAACAATTTTGCTTATAATGTATGAGTATAATATTTTGGGGTAAGTAAGGCACTGTCGTTTATTTTGCGCCGCATCGTTTCTCTTTTAATGTTTTTGACTGTAAACTAATTAAACAAGTTTTATTTTAATTGACTATTTGAATAAATAATTCTAATAATTATTATATTTTGTTTAAAATGTATGAGTACAATATTTTGGGCTAAGAAAAGCACGGTTCTTTATTTTGCGACCATCATTTCTTTTTTAATGTTCAGGCACTGTCGTTTATTTTGCGCCCTATCGTTTCTTTTTTAATATTCATGACTTTAATCTAATTAAAGTAAAAAATTAAAGTTTTATTTTAATTGAACATTTGAATAAAGGATTTCTAATAGATTACAAGTTTGTTTATAATGTATAAGTATAATATTTTGGGTAACAAAGGCATTGTTATTTATTTTGCACCCATCATTTCTTTTTTAATGTTCAGACTTTGCCGTTTATTTTGCGCCCCGTTGTTTTTTTAAATGTTTTTGACTTTAAACTAATTAAAGTAAACAATTAAAGTTTTATTTTAATTGAACATTTGAATAAATGATTGCTAATATATAACAAGTTTGTTTATAATGTATACATATAATATTTTTGGATAATAAAGACACTGTCGTTTATTTTGCACCACATTATTTCTTTTTTAATGTTCTTGACTTTAAACTAAATAAAATGAACAATTAAAGTTTTATGTTAATTGAATATTTGAATAAATGATTACAAATAAATAACAATTTTGTTTATAATGTATGAGTATAATATTTTGGGTAAGAAAGGCACTGTCTTTATTTTGCGCCACATTATTTCTTTTTTAATGTTCTTAACATTAAACTAATTAAAGTGAACAATTAAGGTTTTAATTTAATTTAATATTTGAATAAATGATTACTAATATATAACAATTTTATTTATAATGTATAAGTATAATATTTTATGGTAACGAGAGCACTGTCATTTATGTTGGGCCTATTGTTTCTTTTTTAGTGTTCCTAACTTCAAGCCTGAACAATTAAAGTTTTATTTTAATTGAATATTTGAATAAATGATAACTAATAAATAACAATTTTGTTTATAGTGTATGAGTATAATATTTTGGGGTAAGAAAGGCACTATCGTTTATTTCGCGCCCTATCATTTTTTTTTAATGGTCGTGACTTTAAACTAATTAAAGTAAGCAATTAATGTTTTATTTTAATTGAATATTTGAATAAATAATTACTAATGAAAACAATTTTGCTTATAATGTATGAGTATAATATTTTGGGGTAAGTAAGGCACTGTCGTTTATTTTGGGCCTACTTTTTCTTTTTTAATGTTCCTGATTTCAAACCTATTAAAGCGAACAAGTAAATTTTATATTAATAGAATATTTGAATAAATGATTACTAATAAATAACAATTTTATTTATAGTTTATGAGTATAATATTTTGGGTTAAGAAAGATACTGTCGTTTATTTTGCGCCTTATCGTTTTTTTTTTAATGTTCTTTACTTTAAACTAATTAAAATAAAAAATTAATATTTTATTTTAATTGAATATTTGAATAAATGATTACTAATGAATAACAATTTTGCTTATAATGTATAAGTATAATATTTTGGGGTAAGTAAGTCTCTGTCGTTTATTTTGCGCCCATCGTTTCTTTTTTAATGTTCTTGACTTCAAACTAATTAAATAACTTTTATTTTAATTGAATATTTGAATAAATAATTACTAATAATTATTATATTTTGTTTAAAATGTATGAGTATAATATTGTAATGACTCGGAAGCTGGACCGCTACCGGCGCTAGGATCCAGGTTGGCTTAAGGCCGCCGGGACCCGTAGCAAGCCTAACATACATCCTGTACAACTGGTATAATCCCATACATGATCAAACATAAACATAAAAACTTTAAAACCTTTCATATACCAAGCTTGATTCGCATGCTACATAACTGTAAACATAAAAATCCCCATGCTAGAGCCCTCATCAAATGCTCTAGCTGGGTCAACATTACATACATCAAGCCTGGTTCACATCTCAACAATAAAAACATAACATACATCATGTACAAAAAGGGATTAACCAGACCTTGGGGCCAAGCACAATACTAATCCATAACCATAACCCTACCATACGCTACATTCCATTACATTACATTATCTTACAATACATTATATCAATTTACATTACATGTCCACACTAACATGCTAATCTATTACAAAGCCATAACATTTACCCTTGACGTCTTCCTGGACTACCTCTGACCTGCAAACCTGGGGATTAAGGGAAAGGGGTGAGCTAAAAAGCCTAGTGAGCAGAACAGGGAAAACAATAATAATAAAATATGCTTTCATGGAATGCGTCACAGCACAAACATTTTACATTACGGATGAACTTGTCATCAATAACCCTCTACATATCCAATGTGCCCGGCCCTCGACGGAGCTCCGCAGGACTTCCTCTTAATCATAACATACAACGCCAAGACGCGTGGACATGGGCAGCCCTGGACTTTCATTAATCATCATACATATAAAATGGCAGGACGCGTGGACATGGGCAACCTTGGACTTTCATTAATCATCATACATATTGAGGGCTAATAGATCATCCAACATTCATCCACATCAATAACATAGAATGCAATGCATCATATTCGTGAGATTCTAATGCAACAACCTAAAATATATCATGGTATTCGTGATGCATGAACATGCTCAAAACTTTATTATTTTAATACATAGTTCAGTTCTACTCACCTCTGGCAAACGCTAGACTGACTCTGCAACAGCTAACACTGCTGGCCTCCTCGGTTCCTCAGGTCCGATCCTACACAGGTAGACTCAAATGAGGGACCAAACACACTCTAACAAGACTCTAAACAACTTCCCAAAACCCCTCTAAAACATCCTCAAAACATGCATAAGAAACAACCAAGAAAGGGCTGGACAGGGCACTTTCGGCTGTTGAAGGTCCCTTCCAGACCCAAAAGCCATGCAGGTTCGGGGGCACTTTCGGCGGCCGAAAGTCCTTCCAGAGCTGAAAGTCTGGCACCTTCGGCGGCAGGTTCAGCGGCCGAAGCTTCTCACAGATCCAAAAGTCTTGGCCTTCGGGGGCACGTTAGGCGGCCAAAGGCTGCCTCTCATGCAGGTTCGGCGGCCGAACATGCCTTCAGCGGCCGAACCTGGTTCCCTCCGAACGGTAGGTCTGAATCTGTCACAACCAAAACCAACCCTAAAACCTCACATGCTCACTCTCAAACATGTATACACACTCCCACATGCATATAGGGGCATAAACTAACTTAAACCCCCAACATAAACATCACATAAACATACATTGGGCATAAACCCACATAAACCCTAACATGCATATCTACCCATACACAAGCATTAAAACTTCCTTAAACTTATTTAAAACTTTATTAAACATAAAGGAAAGCAAAGATCTACAGTTACCTCTTGAAGATCGAGGGTTGGTGCGATCCCAACTTGAAGATATGGAGAATCCAAGCTCCAAAGATCTCCAAGCTCTCAAAACTTTGATCTAAGCTTTAAAACTTCAAAACCCAAAAGGAAACTCATAAAAACTTGAAGGATTTGAAGAAAGAACATGAAATCAACCAAAGGAGGACATGAACTCACCCTAGCTCGAGAATGGGGAGAAAACTCGCCCATTTTCGATCTGAGGGCCTTTTATAGGTGGCCAGTCAACCACCTTCGGCGGCCTAACCCGATTGCTTCCCTCAAAGCCTTCAGAGGCCTAAAGCACTCCCGAAATAGCTCCATGTTCAGCAGCCAAACTTGAGGTTCGGCGGCCGAACCTAGGTCCTTCCTCCTTGGCCTATTCTTTTCAAAACTCATTTCTTTTCCCTTTAAAACCATAAAATCATGTGAAAACATTTTAGAAACACAATTTACCCTTCTAGAGGACTCTGGCATCTTCAGAAATTCCAGATTCCAACGGTGATTCCGCCGGAAGGTAGGGATTCCGATGCCGGAATCTAGCCGGGTATTACATTCTTCCCCACTTAAAAACATTCGTCCCCGAATGTTCAAACAACAAACAATCAAGCAAGCAAACAAAACTTACAAACCTTCTCTTAAAGAGAGAGACACGGGTACTACTAGAGTATGGACTCCCGGGTCTCCCAGGCGAACTCGCCCACACTGGCGATCCCAAAGGACTTTCACCATCGGGATTTCCTTGTTCCTTCGCTTTCTGACTTGTGTGTCTATGATCCGCACTGGCTACTCAACATAGGTGAGATCTCCTAGGATCTCTACATCAGGCTCACTAAGAACCTTGCCCGGATCTGACACGAACTTTCGTAACATGGAAACATGGAAAACCGGATGGATTATTTCCATTGAAGCAGGTAAATCCAACTTGTACGATAGATTCCCAATCCTTTGCAAGATTTCAAAGGGTCCGATGTACCGTGGAGCTAACTTACCTTTCTTCCCAAACCGAATCACCCCTTTCATAAGAGACACCTTGAGCAATACCAAATCCCCCTCCTGAAACTCTACTTGTCTTCTGCGGATATCTGCATAACTCTTTTGCCTGCTCACAGCAGTCTTGATCCTTTCTCTGATAATGGGCACCACCCTGCTGGTGATTTCTACTAATTCAGGCCCTGCTAAGACCCTCTCTCCCACTTCTTCCCAGCATACAGGTGACCTGCACTTCCTCCCATACAAAGCTTCATATGGGGCCATCCCTATACTAGCATGATAGCTGTTATTGTAGGCAAACTCCACCAAGGGTAGATGTTGCCTCCAAGAACCGCCAAAATCTAGTACACACATTCTGAGCATATCCTCTATCGTCTGGATGGTCCTCTCTGACTATCCATCCGTCTGAGGATGGAAAGCAGTGCTGAAGTCTAGCCTAGTACCCATCGCATTTTGCAGACTCCGCCAAAACTTGAAGGTGAACTGGGGTCCCCTATCTGACACTATTGAAACAGGGGCCCCATGCAGCCTGACCACTTCATCAATAAACACCTGCGCCAATTTATCCACAGAATAGCCACTCCTAACAGGGATGAAGTGAGCAGATTTGGTCAGTCTGTCCACAATCACCCATATGGAGTCTAATCTGTTGGACATTGCCGATAACCCCACCACAAAATCCATAGCTATATTCTCCCATTTCCACTCTGGAATCGGCAGTGGATTAAGCATTCCAGCCGGCTTTTGATGTTCCAGCTTCACCCTCTGACATACCTCGCAGGCTGACACAAACTGTGCCACTTCTCTTTTCATAGCTGACCACCAATACACTCTTTTCAGATCCTGATACATTTTGGTGGCTCTAGGGTGAACACTGTATCTGGCACTATGAGCTTCCCTCATAATGTCTCCCTTCAGACCTACGTCATCTGGTACACACAATATGTTCCCATAGCGGAGGATCCCCTTGCTGTCAAATATGAACTCTTCATTCTTGCCTGACTGAACAGTCCTGTCAAACTTTACTAACTCTGGGTCCTCGTGCTGTTTCTGAGCCACCTGCTCTAGAAACACGGGTGTCACTCTCATCTGAGCTATCAAAGCACCTGCACCAGATAACTCCAACTGCAACCCTTCATTGATGAGCTTATAGAATTCCCTCACCACCGGTCTCCTCTCTGCTGCGATATGGGATAGACTGCCGAGTGATTCCCGGCTTAGGGCATCTGCCACAATATTTGCCTTACCCGGATGGTACTGAATTTTGCAATCATAGTCACTGAGTAGTTCTACCCATCTTCTCTGTCTTAGGTTCAACTCTCTCTGACTCAAGATGTACTGCAGGCTTTTATGATCTGTGAAGATCTCACATTTAACCCCATAAAGGTAATGCCTCCACATCTTGAGTGCAAAGATTACAGCTGCCATCTCTAGGTCATGTGTAGGGTAATTCAACTCATGTTTCTTCAGCTGCCTAGAAGCATAAGCAATCACCCTTTCGTTCTGCATTAATACACAACCCAGTCCCACACGGGACGCATCGCAAAACACTATGAAGTCTTCATTACTAGTAGGCAGAGCTAACACCGGTGTCGACGTCAACCTTTTCTTCAGCTCTTCAAAGCTCTCTTGACACTGATCAGACCACACAAACCTTTGATTCTTCTTAGTTAATCTGGTCATAGGAGCGGCAATTTTCGAGAAGTCCTAAACGAACCTCCTGTAGTAACCTGCCAAACCCAAAAGGCTCTTAATCTCTGTCACTGTAGTGGGTCTAGGCCAGTTAGCTACAGCTTCCACCTTCTTGGGGTCCACTTCGATTCCCTGTTCTGACACAACATGCCCCAAGAATGAGATGCTCCTCAACTAGAATTCACACTTGGAGAACTTGGCATACAAGCCATGCTCCCTCAGGATCTGCAAAACTGTCCTCAGATGATGGGCATGCTCCTCTGCGTTTCTGGAATACACTAAGATATCATCGATGAAGACAATAACAAAGTGATCCAGATATTGACTGAAAACTCTGTTCATGAGATCCATGAATGCTGCAGGGGCATTGGTTAGCCCGAACGGCATTACAAGGAACTCATAATGCCCATATCTGGTCCTGAATGCCGTCTTCGGCACATCTTCTTTCCTTATTCTCAACTAATGGTACCCAGATCTCAAATCTATCTTGGAGAAACAACCTGCCCCAGCTAGCTGGTCAAATAGATCATCGATCCTGGGCAACGGGTACTTGTTCTTGGTAGTGACTTTGTTCAACTGCCTGTAGTCGATACAAAGTCTGAGGGATCCATCCTTCGTTTCCCTAACCACCCTGGAGCAACCCCAAGGTGAGGTACTAGGTCGGATGAAACCCTTACCTACCAACTCTTGCAACTGCTCCTTCAACTTCTTTAACTCTGCAAGTGTTGTCCTGTAGGGAGGGATAGAGATTGGTCTGGTTCCAGGAATCAGTTCTATTTCAAACTCTATCTCCCTAGCAGGTGGCAAACCTGACAGCTCGCCTGGGAAGACATCTAAGAACTCTCTGACAACTGACACTGAGGCTGGTTCCCTAACCTGACTACGAAACTCTCAAACCAGAGCTAGAACCCTCTGACAACCCCTCCTACGCACCCTACGAGTCTGACAAGCTGACACCCAACCTCTAGGCCTCCCTACACTGCCCCCTCTGCAGACCACCTCTGACCCATTCTGTCCTCAGAATCTGACTACCTTGTCTCTACAGCCCAAGGTAGCACCGCGAGTAGAAAAACCAATCTATCCCTAGATTGACGTCCAGACAGTCAAGTCTAGGACCTCAAGGTCGAGTGGAAGGCATCTACTCTCAACTGACACTGAACTGAACCAGCAGACTGACTCTGCTACAGATGGATCACACTTGAGTCCACTGACCCAAAGAGGACACTCTAGCCCAGAAGTTATCAACTCAACCTCTCGACGGCTCTTAGAGCAACTAAAGAAAGAGAAACACCAGGGTTCACAAAAACATACACATCAGAACATTCGAAAATGAACGTACCTGACACCACCGTGTTCGATGTGTTTGCCTCCTGTTGAGCTTGGGCGAAGATCCGAGCTGGAGCTGACGGACCTTCTCCACGAGAACCTGCTGAAGAAGAGGCTGACCCTCTCCCTCTGCCTCGACCACTGACCTGCAACATGGCTGGAGCTACTGGCTAAGCCGCTCTACCTGAAGTTGTCCGCTGGGACTAGGCCAACCAGGGCGCAGTGGGACACTCACATATCATGTGCCCTTCTTGACCGCATCTAAAACATAGATTGGTCCCATACCGACAAACCCCTTTGTGCGGCCTCCCACACCTCATGCAACTAGAAGTGCCTGAGCCAGAGCTTGACCCACTACCAAAACCCAGACTGGACTTCAACCTATTCCAAAACTTGTTCTTCTTCGATCTTCTGAGGCCTCTGCCCCCCTTTTTAGTGGTGTTCCCCCACTTTTTACTTCTCGTGGAGGCTGTACTCAGAGTGGAGGGATCAATTCCTCCTGAACCTAAGATTCTGGAATCTTGAGTCTGAGCGTCTTCTTGAGACTCTTCCATGCCTTCTTCAAACATGCTCACATCCAAACCTCCATCCCTCCTCTGAACATCCATCCCTACTTCTCTCGCATCTGCAGACATTCTCCTTAGATCCATTCCTTCTCTGCTCACATCAAAAGACCTTCCAAAGTCCCTTGATGTTCCCCATCTGCCGACTCTACACGACTGCGCTCTTGGCAGAGCAGGGGGAAAGGTGTCCATACCTTCCTTCTCAGATGGAACTCCAGTCGATTCCACAGATCAACGAGTGCCACGCATCCTAGCTCCTCTGAAGAACAACACGCAAGCATACAAACATTAGCATCATACGGTTCATGTGGAAACAAATGAACATGCATCACATACATAGCATAACATTAATGCACATGCATAAATCATGGCATTTCACATCATCATTTAGACAGGACTCTACATCCTATCCTAGTGGACATGATTTTTCCTATTGTGCTTGCCCTTCTATAACCTCTATGAGCCCAACACACTCTAGGTCCGACCATATGAACCTAGGGCTCTAATACCACTCTGTAACGACCCGAAAATCGGACCGCTACCGGCGCTAGGATCCCGATCGGCTTAAGGCCGCTGGGACCCGTAGCAAGCCTAACATACATCCTGTACAACTAGTATAATCCCATACATGATCAAACATAAACAAAAAAACTTTAAAACCTTTCATATACCAAGCTTGATTCGCATGCTACATAACTGTAAACATAAAAACCCCCATATTAGAGCCCTCATCAAATGCTCCAGCTGGGTCAACATTACATACATCAAGCCTGGTTCACATCTCAACAATAAAAACATAACATACATCATGTAAAAAAAGGGATTAACCAGACCTTAGGGCCAAGCACAATACTAATCCATAACCATAACCCTACCATACGCTACATTCCATTACATTATATTATCTTACAATACATTATATCAATTTACATTACATGTCCACACTAACATGCTAATCTATTACAAAGCCATAACCTTTACCCTTGACGTCTTTCTGGACTACCTCTGACCTGCAAACCTGGGGGTTAGGGGAAATGGGTGAGCTAAAAAGCCCAGTGAGCAGAACAGGGAAAACAATAATAATAAAACATGCTTTCATGGAATGCGTCACAGCACAAACATTTCACATAACGAATGAACTTGTCACCAATAACCCTCTACATATCCAATGTGCCCGGCCCTCGACGGAGCTCCGCAGGACTTCCTCTTAATCATAACATACAATGCCAAGACGCGTGGACATGGGCAGCCCTGGACTTTCATTAATCATCATACATATAAAATGCCAGGACGCGTGGACATGGGCAGCCTTGGACTTTCATTAATCATCATACATATTGAGGGCTAATGGATCATCCAACATTCATCCACATCAATAACATAGAATGCAATGCATCATATTCGTGAGATTCTAATGCAACAACCTAAAATATATCATGGTATTCGTGATGCATGAACATGCTCAAAACTTTGTTATTTTAATACATAGTTTAGTTCTACTCATCTCTGGCAGACGCTGGACTGACTCTGCAATAGCTAACACTGCTGGCCTTCTCGATTCCTCGGGTCCGATCCTACACAGGTGGACTCAAATGAGGGACCAAACACACTCTAACAAGACTCTAAACAACTTCCCAAAAACCCCCTAAAACATCCTCAAAACATACATAAGAAACAACCAAGAAAGGGCTGGACAGGGCACTTTCAGCGGCCGAAGGTCCCTTCCAGACCCGAAAGCCATGCAGGTTCGGGGGCACTTTTGGCGGCCGAAAGTCCTTCTAGAGCTGAAAGTCTGGCACCTTCCGCGGCAGGTTCGGCGGCCGAAGCTTCTCACAGATCCGAAAGTCCTAGCCTTCGGGGGCACGTTAGGCGGCCAAAGGCTGCCTCTCATGCAGGTTCGGCGGCCGAACCTAGTTCCCTCCGAACGGTAGGTCCGAATCTGTCACAACCAAAACCAATCCCAAAACCTCAAATGATCACTCCCAAACATGTATACACACTCCCACATGTATATAGGGGCATAAATTAACTTAAACCCCCAATACAAACATCACATAAACATACATTGGGCATAAACCCACATAAACCCTAACATGCATATCTACCCATACTCAAGCATTAAAACTTCCTTAAACTTACTTAAAACTTTATTAAACATAAAGGAAAGCAAAGATCTACAGTTACCTCTTGAAGATCGAGGGTTGGTGCAATCCCAACTTGAAGATATGGAGAATCCAAGCTCCAAAGATCTCCAAGCTCTCAAAACTTTGATCTAAGCTTTAAAACTTCAAAACCCAAAAGGAAACTCATAAAAACTTGAAGGATTTGAAGAAACAACATGAAATCAACCAAAGGAGGACATGAACTCACCCTAGCTCGAGAATGGGGAGAAAACTCGCCCATTTTCGATCTGAGGGCCTTTTATAGGTGGCTAGTCAACCACCTTCGGCGGCCTAAGCTGTCTCCACAGCTCCACCACCTTCGGCAGCCTAACATGCCTCCTAAACTATCCCATGTTCGACGGCCGAACTTGAGGTTCGGCAGCCAAACCTGGTTGCTTCCCTCAAAGCCTTCGGAGGCCTAAAGCACTCCCGAAACAGCCCCATGTTCGGCGGCCAAACTTGAGGTTCGGCGGCCAAACCTGGGTCCTTCCTCCTTGGCCTATTCTTTTCAAAACTCATTTCTTTTCCCTTTAAAACCATAAAATCATGTGAAAACATTTTAGAAACACAATTTACCACTCTAAAGGACTCTAGCATCTTCAGAAATTCCAGATTCCAACAGAGATTCCGCCGGAAGGTAGGGATTTCGATGCCGGAATCTAGCCGGGTATTACAAATATTTTGGGGTAAGAAAAGCACGCTTCTTTATTTTGCGACCATCATTTCTTTTTTAATGTTCAGGCACTGTCATTTATTTTGCACCCCATCGTTTCTTTTTTAATATTCATGACTTTAATCTAATTAAAGTAAAAAATTAAAGTTTTATTTTAATTGAAAATTTGAAAAAATAATTTCTAATAGATAACAAGTTTGTTTATAATGTATAAGTATAATATTTTGGGTAACAAAGACATTGTTATTTATTTTGCACCCATCATTTTTTTTTCAATGTTCAGACTTTATCGTTTATTTTGCGCCCCATTATTTTTTTAAATGTTTTTGACTTTAAACTAATTAAAGTGAACAATTAAAGTTTTATTTTAATTGAAAATTTGAATAAATGATTACTAATATATAACAAGTTTGTTTATAATGTATACGTATAATATTTTGGGGTAAGACAGACACTGTCGTTTATTTTGCGCCACATTATTTCTTTTTTAATGTTTTTGACTTTAAACTAATTAAAGTGAACAATTAAAGTTTTATTTTATTTGAACATTTGAATAAATGATTACTAATATATAACAAGTTTGTTTATAATGTATACGTATAATATTTTGGGATAATAAAGACTGATGATCTGAGATCCAATAGAATAGGGTTTTACAAGGGTTTGTGTATTGAAGAATAAAACTTGGCCTATCTCCCTAGAGGGGTATCCCTTTTATCCTTTTCTTCCTGCTTGCTGGTGACGTATAACTGCTCTCCCATGATTGGACCACGCGTCTCTGCCATACAGATATGGGCATACGAGGATATCGGGTGCCTGTTCCATGCGTAACGGCCTCTGATTCTCCCCCGTGCGTACACTCGAGCGAATCTGCCAGGCTGTACGACGAGTCTCGTTCTGGATTCTGGGCTGGGCCGAGAGCTGGGCTGGACGCTGAACCCAGGAGGAGAAGGAATCCGTGGGGAGGTTATACGGGCTGGGCCGATCTCGATGAGGAAGAATCTGGTGGAGTCCGGCCTCAGGGGTCTGATGATCCGGGCCTGTTTTACTTGAGAGGGCGTGCGGGCCTTCCTTTCATGGGCCGTGGCCGTAATCTAGGCCCAGGATTGGGGGTAGGGAAATCCAGCGGTCTTCAATTGCCCCTTCACCTTCTTGGCAGTTATTGCTCCGACTGCCGAGGGGGTGAATATCGAGAACCATTATGACCGCGCCTGTTCGCGTGTAGATGCCTTCATAACTCCTTTTCATCTTTTTGTCATTCCTCATTTCTTGAATCCTATCTGCCTTTTTCCCTTTCTGGCCTTTCCTTACCCCTCGTATACTCTGCTCTTTTTACTTTCCTGTCATTATCGCCTGAACATGTCTCTTTTTTCCTTTTCCATGAATATCTTTTAAAGATCCTGACATCGTGGGCTTAGAGTCTAGAGTTACTTTACTTTGTGCTAAGACTTCAGATTTTGAGTATATATCAGCGTTAACTCCTCTTCACTCTTAGGCCCTTTATCAGAGAAAGGGAGTCTTTCCTTCCAGCCCTCTATCTATTTCCTTCTTCCAGCGAGATTCTCCTATTTTTTTCTGCAAAGGATCTATTTGACGCCTTCTTCAAACGGATTGAGGTGAGCCTGGGGCTTCATTGCTTTGTTGCCCCAGAGGTTTGCTTTAATCTTGCTTTCATTATCTTGACAAAAGATTATCCTGACTTATCTCTGTTTGGAACTTTTTACAGTACCTGAGATAAAGATGGGTCAGTCCAAACCTCTTGAAAATCTGATATTACCTCGAGGGAGTCTGAAGGTTGCTTCAGAGGTCCTCCTAGTAGGGCGGTTGATAGGTGGGGCCATTTGGCAGGTCGTTGAAACTGTTTTACCCAGATCGTCTGGCTGGCCTCCTCCTCTGGTTATTGTTCGAGCTCCAAAGAGGCTATGGGCTGTTGAGGGGTCTGCTTTGACTTTACCTTCCTTCGAGGAGGAAATTTCCCCGATGCCCTTGTTGTCTGCTTTTGATATAAATGGAAGTGGCGAAAATGATCAATTTATTATCCCCTTTGGTGTGGAATACCTGTATTATGAGAGGCTGAGATCTGCTGCACTCAGTCAAGCTTCCGTCGATGCCTTCGAATATATGCTCTGTGATCTTCTTGAGGCCGTAACTCGAAGACTTATGTTTTTCATGCGTGATATACGAACAGCATATAATATCTGAGCTTGTTCGTATGTACCGTGAATCACACTTGGGCAACAGAATGTTTGCCTATAGGGGAACAGTGAGAAATAGTTATGGGAATCAACTTATTCAATTCCCCTATAATAAAGAAGCAGAACTCGGCCGGCCTACAGGGCTCGTTTTCCGTATCCGAGAGTTCCTCTGTATCGAAAACTAGGATAGTGTGATAGGTGATAGTGATGTAAACGTAGATGATGTATCTGGTCATGTAAATCCTCTGAGGATAGCTTTTTATTCTGTAATGTGGGTATTCGTAACGTGCTATAATGGAACTTTTGTTTTTTCGTTCATACCCGAACTGTTCCTTCTTTATTATGAATGAGGTGTTGAGATTGCTTTCTTCGTGGTTTTTTCTGAGAAATCTGCGATATTGTTTTTTCCGTCTTGCCTTTTAATTGATCAGACCCAGAATCCATTTAGCTAGTCTGAGTTTTCAGTTTACTCTTTCCGAGCTGTACCAACCGACCTGCGAGCTTGCTTTCGGTTTACTTTATCCAAGCGAGACTAACCGACCTGCGAGCTCTGTCTTTAATCAATGGGTCGAGCTCTGAGTTCCACTATCCAACTGAGCTTTCGGTTTACTTTTTCCGAGTTGGGCTAACTGACTTGTGAGCCCTGCTTTTAATTAGTGAGTTGAGCTTCTGACCCATAACTTTGTATGATTCCGCGGCGTCCTTATCGCTTCGTTCTGGGCTCGTAGCCTCTGCTTAATGATGATGAGTCAAATCCTGTACTTTTTTAAGTGATAAGCAAGTCTGACCTTTATCATGCTTCCCCCTGTTTGTCTCCTTGGATCTTTCTATGACTTGCTCTTTTTCCTTAGTTTTTGCTGCCTGAGTGGCGATGATGTGCATTTTGCATGTCAGGTCGTCCTGAGCGAGAGATTCAATTGGAGCTCGGTCTCAAGGTTTTGACAATTTGGGTTTGTTTTAGATAGTGTGTGGGCCTTCGGCTGATGGGCTATTGCCGTGGGCCTGGCCCTTTGTAGGGGTGGAGAAGCCCAGCGGTCATCTCTTTGCCCCATTACCTTCTCGCCAGTTATTATCTAACCGTTGAGAGGGTAAACTTTGAGAGTAATTAGTGATCGCACCGCTCCAAGACAAAATTGCTCAGAACAACGTTTCATCTCATTATTGCCTTTCACTTCGAATTCTCCCTGTCTTCTGAAGAAACTCGCTCTCTTTTGCTCTCTGTTTTCCAGCAACTTCTTCTGCTTTTTCCACCCTATTGCGTTTTCAGGTACGCTTCTTTGTTCTTCTATGGAGGGTCCAAAGCTCCCCGACGTTGCTAATCTTAGGTCGCATATTACTTCCTCTACCATAACTAAACACATTTCTCGGAGGTATTTAGATACTCCACTTTATCTTATTCGAGCTCCTTTTCAAAATGAAAGGATAGTTCTTCCGAACCCTCCCCCTCCTGGTTTGATGGATCCCCAAATGGGGCATTGTATAGTCTTTTTCCTTAAACAGAGAGATTTTGGTCTACCTTTCCCTTTTACCCCTTTCTTTATCGAGGTTTTCCGATACTTCGGAGTAACCCCCCGGATGTTGTCTCCGAATTCCATTCTGTTCATGTGTTGCTTTGAGTCCATCTGCTGAAGTTGGGGTTTTACGCCCACGGCATGTCTGTTTGTCACTTTCTTCCGTCTTGTCAAGGCGGTTCAGAATTTTTATTATTTCTCCCCTCGTAGTGGGTTATCTCTCTTCACGGGCTATAAGGATTCCATAAAGGGATGGGTAGAGAGTTTCCTTGTGGCGGAGCTGAAATTAGAATCCGCCTTATCGTGGGGAGTAGATCTAAGTTGGGAGGATGTTCCTCCGGGCTGCAATGACCTGCCCCGATTAAGCTTTATTAAGCAGGTGGGGTTGCTTCGATTGACTTCTGTTGAGAGGAAGTATGACGTCGAGAAGTGTATGTTCGTGTCTAATCTTAGGGATATCCGGGACACGGGTATAGTGCCTTGTCCAGCGATTCTGTTTCTTCTTTGTAAATGATATCATAAAATGCGTTAATTCTTTGTAGTTTCGTGTTTTTGCAGCTTCTGACGTTAAAATGGAAGAGATCAGGTATCCGAAGAACTTAGTCCTGTCTCGGGATAATATGCATGCCATTTTCGATGCCCTTCGGGCTGGGCGTTCGGTGCCTGAGGTTGCTGCAGAGGTGGCTCAAGTTGCTTCTTCCAAGAAAGTTAGCCGACCTCCTGCCAAGGCTTCCTCTCGAGATCCTAAGCCGAGCTCTCGCGGCATCAAATCATCTCGGCTATCCAGTCGTGGCAAGTCGGCCATGACTATTAAGCCTATTGAAGAGCCTAAGTCCGCTCAAGCTTCTTCAGAGGGTGTGAGGGAAATTTCTCTGGCCATCGTGGAGCAGACCGAGGTCGTTGAACAAGCGCAGTTGGGTCTTGCTCATTCTTCTGAAGAGGTGTCAGGGGGAAAATTTAGGTCCCCCATTACTGAAGATAAGGAGGCTTCTGGGAAGGGGAAAGAGATCATTCTTATAGAGGACAAAGTCCCAGAGGTCCCTATCACAGATGTCTCTGCCCCTGCGGAGACCGGGTCTGGGTCTGGAGGCATCATAGAGAAGACTGGGGACAAGCGTCCAGCACCTCCTGAGATGTCTGCCCCGCCTCCTGCTCGGAAGAAATCCAGGGCTGCCAAAGGATCTTCTCCAGCCCTTCCTTCTATTGGGAAGGAGAAGAATGTTCCTATTGTACCTCTGTTGTCTTCTCCTGACAACGACACTCTGAATGAGGCGAATATCACCTCTCAATCTCCGGCCAGTGCTGTCGCCGAACTTCTTAGGAAACAAATGTTCAGTGGAACCACAGAGGCCTCGGATCCACGTCTAATTGCCCTTACTGGTCTTTTAACCAGTTCTACCAAGGAACAAGCATCCTTCCGATCTCGATCTCGTGAAGAGCTTGGGAATACAATCAGGGAGATGCTTCTGATGGTAAGTTATTTTTCCATTTCTCTTTTGGTTTTCTTTATTTCTTTCTTTTGACGGTTGTTCTTTTGTGTTAGGTGACGGGCCTCTTTATGGAGGTGGACGCTCGGGACCACTCTCTCCGGGAGTCTGTGGATCGCCGGATTGAAGAAGCGCGCTTAGAGGAGAATATATCTGCCACCAGCGATGCCAGAGGCAATCTCTTAGCTGCCCGAGAGCATACCCAATCCCTCCAGGCGGAGTTGCATTCTGTGTTGGAGGCCCTTAAAAGAGCTGAAGGAAGGGCAACTGAGACAGAGGAGCACACCAAGTCCCTGGAAGTAGAATTATCTCGTACTCGCAAGGTTCTCAAGGAGTCTGATGAGAGGGTGGCTGCCGTGGAAGTTCGTTGTGAAGGAGTTTTAAAGCAGCTGTCCTCTATGACGGAGGCTCTTCGGGAAAGAGACGAGGCTATGAGTCAAAGAAATGAGGTCCAGCGTCAATATGAAGCCTTAAAGGCTGATTCTGAAGGACTTCAGGTTCACCTGAATGAGGTGAATGTTCAGAAAGAGAAAGCCCTAGCTCGGGTGGAAGTCCTTGAGCAGGAGCTGAGCACGAGTTCTGAACGTATCAGAGACCTGGCTTCATCGGCGGAGGAATTCCAACTTCGCCATCAACAGCTTATCCATGAAGTCAGGACTTTGGAACGTAAATGTTCAGCCCTGCTCAAGGTAGTGAAACACGCTGAAAGCAAAGTCCAGCTAGAACGCGAGAAATGTCTAGCAGAGTATCAGGAGTCGGAGGAACTGAAAAGAAAGATTGAGCAGGCCTATGAAGCTTACCTTCAAGACTACAAGGATTCCCCTGAGTTGAAGGCATTTATAGCTGAGGCCTGTGAATCACATCTTGATGAATATAAAGCCTCTGCAGACATGAAAGCTGCTGTTCTTCAGAAAGCCTTCCGCATGTACGTAACCGGCTACAATCGCGGCATAAGGGAAGCTAGACATGCTCCTGATACTCCTCTGGAAAAGCTTCGTATGGCCGAAGTGGACTCTGATGGCGAGCCGGTGTTATATGGGGAAGATGATTTCCCTATGCCTAGAGGTGATTATCGCGTTGGAGGCTCGTCAGCTGTGTCTTCTGAAGAAGAATCCGAGCCGAATGGGGAGGACATGGAAGTCCCTGAATCTGAAGAAGGCGACCCTGATTCTGAAGGGGAAGACCTTAACCCAGGGTTGGAGATTGCCCCGGTTGTTGATATTGAGAAATCTGACCTAAAGGATACCGGGCTTCCTTCAGATATGATTGTAAATAAAAATAGTGTAGGCGAGGATGTTCTTAAAAATGTAAGTCCCTTAAGGACTATTTTCCCTTCAACCTCGTCAGATAAATAGATTGTAATAGCCATTTCTCTCAATGGAATTTTAATTTCTTTTTACTTGAATTACTTTTTGTTTTTCATATATCTTGGAATTTATCTCTTCTTTTCGTAATTGTAATACTTACACTGTATAAGCTTTTTCCGAACTGAACTAGCCTTTAGTTATGAGCTCGGTTCTCAGCTAATTGTCTGAGCTTATGAGAAGTCCGATCTCATACCTTTTAATGGTACTTAGCTGGGCTTCCTTTACTTGTCAGGAAATGAAGCTGAGGTCCTTGCTTCCCAAGTTGCCTGTTTGCCTCCTCAACCTTTCATTACATGAGTGTTGAGGGGGTAAATCCTTAAACTCTGTATATGTTTGTGTGGGCTTATTTTAAATAATTTTTTCCTTTTTCCTTGGTTATGAGCTCAAATGTCTATTTATGGCGAACTGACTCGAGTTATGAGCACGGTCCTTCAGCTTCATTTGTCTTCTTGTTTTTTTTTTTTTTTTTATCCGAGCTGAGAGCTCGGCTCTTCACTCTTCACTTAGGCTTTTACACCTATGGCCTGTGATGCTTTTCATACCCCTAGGTGTCTTCCAGGCTATTTGATGTCTAGACCTCTTTGTAAGTTGAGCCAGCTTAGCGTCAGCGATCACTTTTTAAGTTCAGTGCCTTTTGGCTATAGTGCTCCGAGCTCCTTCGGGAGATCGGAGTTTGGCCTTTCTTTGATGCCTTTGGACTCATCTTTTTGTGAGGTCGGAACTGTATTTTTATGAATTGTCCCTACATATGATATGGGGAATTTTTGCTTAAGGATGGCCTTAAGGCCTTCATCAGCTGTTTTTGCTTTGTTTTCCCGGTAGTTCTTAGGGGATCCCGGTCTTCTTTTATTTTTCCGGGATGGCCGCGGGTCCTCGCTGGCTGTTTTTTGTTTTGTTTTCCCGGGAGTTCTAGGGGATCCCGGTTTTCTTTGTGTTTCCGGGATGGCCTCGAGGCCTCGCCGGCTGTTTTTTGTTTTGTTTTCCCTAGAGTTCTAGGGGATCCCGGTTTTCTTTATGTTTCCGGGATGGCCTCGGGGCCCCGTCGGCTGTTTGTGCTCCAGGAGATCTCACGAGATCCTGATCGTTTTTGTTCCTGGGTGACCTCGGGGCCCCGCCAGCTGTTTGTGCTCCAGGAGATCTCACGAGATCCTGGTCATTTTTGTTCCAGGGTGACCTCGGGGCCCCGCGGGCTGTTTGTGCTCCAGGAGATCTCACGAGATCCTAGTCGTGTTTGTTCCGGGGTGACCTCGGGGCCCCGCCGGCTGTTTGTGCTCCAGGAGATCTCACGAGATCCTGGTCGTTTTTGTTCCGGGGTGACCTCGGGGCCCCGCCGGCTGTTTGTGCTCCAGGAGATCTCACGAGATCCTGGTCGTTTTTGTTCCGGGGTGACCTCGGGGCCCCGCCGGCTGTTTGTCTTCTCAGTTTGGTTCATGGTGTCAGGAAATCTAGGGGATCCTGTACACCTACCTCCCTGAGGTCTTGTTCCTCTAAGGGGTCTCTCTGAGCCCTGTTCTTTCTTTGTCATGGAGGAGTATTATTCATAAAGATAATCTTATTGTGTAAACAATTTGTTTCCTTCATATTTATCAGAATACAATGTTTTTCTTTACAACTATATCAGGGGAAATACCTCTTTAGGTGTTGAATATTCCAAGCGTGGGGCTCATGGTTCCCTTGCATATCTTCAATCCGGTATACTCCTGGCCGGACTACTTTTGTTACCTTGAACGGGCCCTCCCAGGTCGGTGCTAGCTTACCAGCTGCCGCCCTTTTTCCTGTGGCTTCCAGGTTTCTTAAGGCCAGGTCTCCCACTTTCAAGCTTCTTTCTCTGACCTTTTGGTTGTAGTATCGTGCTGCCCGTTGTTGATAGGCGGCAGTTCGGATTTGAGCTTCTTCCCTGATTTCCTCAAGGGCATCCAGGTTGCTTCTTAGCTTGTCGTCGTTAGTGCTCTCACTAGCAAATTGGACTCGATGAGTAGGAATCTGCAACTCAACTGGGACTACGGCCTCTGTACCATAGGCAAGTGCAAAGGGCGTTTCTTTAGTGGGTGCTCTAGGGGTGGTTCGGAGTGCCCACAGGATGCTGTTGAGCTCTTCTGCCCAATTTGCCTTTGCCCCATCTAGCCGCTTTTTTAATCCTTGTAGGATGCTTTGTTGGTGACCTCTGTTTGGGCGTTAGTTTGAGGATGAGCCACATAGGAGAATTTATGCTAGATACCCATGTTCGTTGTGAAAGCTCTGAAGGTGCTGCAATCAAACTGTCTGCCATTATCTGAAATAAGCACTCTGGGTACACCAAATCTGCAGATGATATGTCCCCACACAAAATCTATCATCTTTCGAGTTGTAATTGTGGCTATTGCTTCCGCCTCTGGCCATTTTGAGAAGTACTCTACAGCCACCACTACAAATTTCCTCTGCCCCGTAGTCTTGGGGAAAGGTCCCAGGATGTCAATTCCCCATTGCGAGAAAGGCCATGGACTGGATATGCTGGCTTGAGGAGTGGCTGGAGTTTTGATGGCATTAGCAAATCTCTGGCATACGTCGCATCTTCGGACGAACTCTTCTGCTTCTTTTTTAACAGTGGGCCAATAATACCCTTGCCTGAATACTTTATTAGCTAATGTCCCTTCTCCCTCGTGGCCTCCACACATGCCTCTATGTATTTCTTCCATCACCTTCATAGCCTCTTCCGGGCTCACGCATCGGAGCCACGGACTGGACTTTCCTTTTCTGTATAAGGTCCCCCTTATCACTTGGTAGTTAGCGGCACGAGCTGCTATCTTTTTGGCTTCATCTTTATCCTCGGGGAGTTTACCTTTCTCCAAGTATTCTAAGTAAGGGGTCATCCAAGTCGGGTTCTGTTCTACCTGCAATATCGTGTTAGTTTTATTAAAAGCAGGTATATGGACATGTTGTATGTACACTTCATCGGGAAGCTGTTCCAATTCTTCTTTGGATAATCGGCTAAGCAGATCTGCTTCCTCATTTTCCTCTCGGGGTATTCTTTGAAATCTGATGGTTACTCCTTGACTTGTGAGCTCGGCTTCTAAAGTTTTTACTTTAGCCAGGTAATTCTGCATAATGGGGTCTCTAGCCTGATACATCCCTGTTACTTGGTTGATCACCAGCTGAGAGTCGCTGTTTATCTCGAGATCGGTTACTCCCACTTCCAGCGCCACCAACATCCCATTTATCAGGGCTTTATATTCTGCCACATTATTCGAGGCTTTGAACTCTAGACGTAAGGCGTAACATACCTTAAAATCCTCTGGCCCCTTAAGCATTATTCCAGCACCACTGCCCTCAGTGCCTGATGCTCCGTCTACATACAACTTCCAGTTAAATTCTGGGTGAGGCTCCCCCTCACGTTCCTTTCCTGCTATCCCTGAGGATGATCCTTTCTGCTCCCCGTTGAATGTACATTCTGCTATGAAGTCAGCCAAGGCTTGAGATTTTATAGCTGTCCTAGGTCGATACTCTAGACAGTAAGGGCTGATCTCTACGGACCAAGCCAACATCCGACCTGAAGTTTCCGGCCTGCGTAGAATCTTCTTTAAGGGTTGGTTTGTCATCACAACTCCTTGGTGGCCTTCCAAATAAACTTTGAATTTCCGGACTGCTAGCAATAGGGCGTAAGCCATTTTTTCAATGTTCGAATATCTGACCTCGGTATCTCTGAGTACCTTGCTGACGTAAAAAACGGGTTTCTGCTCCCCTTCTTCCACCCTTACTAACACTGCGCTGACTGCTTGTTCTGAGGCTGCCAAGTATATCAGAAGTTTTTCTCCTTTCATAGGACTACTGAGCACGTGGGGCGAGCTGAGATATCCCTTAAGCTCTACGAAGGCTTTTTGGCATTCTTCTGTCCATTCAAAGTTTGGCACCTTCCTCAATTTTTTGAAAAATGGTAAGCATTTTTCTGCTGACCTTGACATGAATCGGTTGAGTGCTACTACTCTTCCGGTTAGTCTTTGGACGTCCCTTACACAGGTCGGCTCTGGCATTTTCAATATGGCTTCTACCTTCTCCGGGTTAGGCTCGATACCTTTTCCGCTCACCATGAATCCCAAGAATTTTCCTCCTCTAATAAAGAAAGCACATTTTGCTGGGTTCAACTTCATTCTGTACTGGTTTAATACCCCGAATACCTCCTTCAAGTCTGCTATGTGCTGCTGGAAATTTGGGCTTTTGACCACCATATCATCTACATAAACTTCTACATTTCTGCCAATCTGGTTTTTGAAGATTTTATTCATCAATCTTTGGTAAGTTGCCCCGGCATTCCTCAATCCGAATGGCATAGCTCTGTAGCAATAAGTTCCATCTTCAGTTATAAACGAGGTCTTTTCCTCATTCGACCTTTCCATTGGGATTTGATGATAACCAGACATAGCATCCAAAGAAGACATATAATCGAAACCGGCCGTAGAGTCGACCATTTTATTAATATCAGGAAGTGGATAACAATCTTTAGGGCAGGCCTTATTTAGGTCAGTAAAATCTATGCACATCCTATATTTGCCATTGGCTTTTTTGACTAATACAAGATTTGCTAGCCACTGCGGGTACATAACTTCCCTAATAAAGCCTGCCTCCTCGAGTTTCTACACCTCCTCCCTGGTGGCCTGCTACTCTCTTCCTACTACTCTCTTCTTCTGCTTTACTGGCTTGGCTTCGGGGAGTACATTCAGTTTGTGTGTCATTACCTTAGGGTCAATTCCAGGCATGTCGGAGGGCTTCCAGGCGAAACTAGACGCATGACCTCGGATCAGGGCCATGACTTCAGCTTTTTGTTCTTCAGTGAGGCCGGCGTTGAGACTAAAGACCTTTTCTACCTCTGCTTCTGATAAAGGGAAGATCTCCAGCTCACCCACCGGTTCTGTCCTGGCCTCTGTTTTCTCATCCCGAACCTCTAGAACTTCCGAGTCAAGAGCTTTTCCAGTGGAGCTCGGTTCTGCTACTGTGGCTAAGTATACTGCTCTTGCCTCTTCCTGGCTGCCTCGGACTATTCCCACTCCTTCTTCTGTTGGAAATTTAAGCGCCAAATACCTGATACTGGTGACAGCTTCGAAGTTGAACAATGCAGGCCTCCCCAGGATCACATTATAGCTCAACGGAAGTTTGACCACTAAAAATACCTCGTGGTGAGTGCGAGTCCTGGGTGCTTCACCTAAGGTGAGAGCCAGCTTCACCTTCCCTTCTACGAGCATCGGTACTCCTCCGATCCCCTTGATTGGTGCCTGGTCTCGAACCAACTGTTCTTCCGGAATTCCCATCTGCTGAAAGACCCGGTATGGTAGCAAGTTGACTTTACTCCCGTCATCCACTAAGACCTTCTTTACCCGATAATTATGAATGACGGCTTCAATGACGAGCGCGTCATCATGGGGCATCTGAATACCCTGAGCATCTTCTGAAGAGAAGGTGATGGTCATGGGAGAGTGGTCAACGATTTGCATGACCTCAGTACTGCTGCTCTCTCCCTCCCGATTTCTCTTCTTCCCTCGGCGGCCCATCCGACCTCCCGTTCCTCCAACAATCATATTGATGGTCCCATTGGATCCATCGTTCACTGGTCCAGTTCCTGTTCTCCTCGGCATCTGAACCGCCGGACTGGATTGAGGCCTTTGTCCCTCTGATTTCTTCACAAAGTTCTTGAGATGCCCCCTCTTTATCAACCTCTCGATCTCTGCTATCAACTGGAAGCAGTTGTTGGTATCGTGGCCATGCGTCCGATGATATTGACAATATTTGTCAGGATTCCGTTGGTCTGCTTCCGACTTCATAGGTTTGGGCCACTGGAGGAACTCCTTATCTTGGACAGCCATGAGCACCTCGGCTCTGGACGCATTTAGTGGAGTCGGCTTCTCAAGGACCCAAGGGGGAAGCAATCTTGGCTCATGGACCCGTGGAGAGGGAGGCCTTTGATCCCTTCGCTCCCAGGCCTGTTTGTACGGCTCGGGCCTCTTGCCGTGTTGCTTTTCATGTCTCTCCGGCCTCTTTTCTTTTGAGGCTTTTTCTTTTCCTGTCATCCCTTTGGCAAATCGGCTTGTTACTAAGGCGTCATCCTGCCTTATATACTTCTCCGCTCTCTTCATCAGCTCGGCCAGGGAGGTCGGAGGCTTCCTGCTTAAGGAACCGAAGAACTCGGCAGAGGTCGTTCCCTTTTGCATGGCCTCTACCGCCCTTCTTTCATCGAGTTCGGGAATCTGCAGGGCCTCCGTATTGAAACGAGCGACATACTCTCTGAGTGATTCGCTCCCTCTCTGTCTTACTGTCTCCAAGTAGCTCGTCTTCCTCTCTGCTGGCACCCCGGCTATGAATCGACTGATGAAGCGAATGGCTAGGTCTCCGAAACTTATGATACTTCCGGCCTCAAGGCTGTTGAACCACGCCCGCGCTGGTCCCGAGAGCGTCGTTGGAAACACTTTACACATTAAGGCATCTGACAGAGTTTGCAACTCCATGAAGGTCTTATAGTTCATGACGTGCTCCCTCGGGTTACCAGCTCCGTCATAGGCCGCCATTGATGGCATCATAAACTTCTTAGGGACGGTCTCTTGCTGCACCCACTTTGAGAAAGGGGAAGAAGTAGGCAAAGAGGTTTGGCTTTGGTCTTTCTTACCTAGCTCGGCTAAGAGCTGTTCTCTCAATCTCTTCAACTTTTGGTCCACCTTCTCGCTTTCCGGGCTGGGTTTTTTCTCCAGGTGGTACTCCTCCTCTGCTTCAGTTCCCGTCCACCCGGTTGTTTCGGCTGAATAGTTATCCACCTTCTCATTGTCTATCATCTCTCTCGCCCTCCTCGCATGGATTCGGACCTCCGGTTCTTCCTCTTCCCCGGCTCTTCTTCCTCTTTCTCCATTATCGCGGCTGCTGGTTTGAAGACGGTCAGGTGCAGGTCGGGGGTCATTGGTCTGAGGTTCCTCTACAACCGGGAGTGTATTTACTGGGGTGCTGAGGCCTCTCTGTTGCATTATCTGCCCCAACCAGTGGGCGGTATTTTGTAACTGGAAAGCCATGTTTTGAAGATCCTGATTAGACAGGGTAACAGTGGGAGTATTCCCTGCCAAACTTGGCGAGGGATTAAGGGGAACAGGCGTTTGGTTGTTTAATGTCGTAGGACTAGAAAAGGAGAATTGTTGCCCCTCTTGGGCAGAGCTTAGGTCATTTGGGACGTTAAGGTTACTCTCCTGGTGATTAGCCATCGTGGATCTCAGTGGGTTTTGTTAAGAGTGAAAACTCCGGTGATGAAAAGATCTCCGTCGTTTTCCCACAGACGGCGCCAATTGATGATCTGAGATCCAATAGAATAGGGTTTTACAAGGGTTTGTGTATTGAAGAATAAAACTTGGCCTATCTCCCTAGAGGGGTATCCCTTTTATCCTTTTCTTCCTGCTTGCTGGTGACGTATAACGGCTCTCCCATGATTGGACCACGCGTCTCTGCCATACAAATATGGGCGTACGAGGATATCGGGCGCCTGCTCCATGCGTAACGGCCTCTGATTCTCCCCCGTGCGTACACTCGAGCGGATCTGCCAGGCTGTACGATGAGTCTCGTTCTGGATTCTGGGCTGGGCCGAGAGCTAGGCTGGACGCTGAACCCAGGAGGAGAAGGAATCCGTGGGGAGGTTATACGGGCTGGGCCGATCTCAATGAGGAAGAATCTGGTGGAGTCTGGCCTCAGGGGTCTGATGATCCGGGCCTGTTTTAATTGAGAGGGCGTGCGGGCCTTCCTTTCATGGGCCGTGGCCGTAATCTAGGCCCAGGATTGGGGGTAGGGAAATCCAGCGGTCATCAAAGACTATGTTGTTTATTTTGCACCACATTATTTCTTTTTTAATGTTCTTGACTTTAAACTAAATAAAATGAACAATTAAAGTTTTATGTTAATTGAATATTTAAATAAATGATTACAAATAAATAACAATTTTGTTTATAATGTATGAGTATAATATTTTGGGTAAGAAAGGCACTGTCTTTATTTTGCGCCACATTATTTCTTTTTTAATGTTATTGACATTAAACTAATTAAAGTGAACAATTAAGGTTTTAATTTAATTGAATATTTGAATAAATGATTACTAATATATAACAATTTTATTTATAATGTATAAGTATAATATTTTATGGTAAGCAGGGTACTGTCATTTATTTGGGGCCTATTATTTCTTTTTTAATGTTCCTGACTTCAAACCTATTAAAGTGAACAATTAAAGTTTTATTTTAATTGAATATTTGAATAAATGATTACTAATAAATAACAATTTTATTTATAGTGTATGAGTATAATATTTTGGGGTAAGAAAGGCACTGTCGTTTATTTCGCGCCCTATCATTTTTTTTTAATGTTCGTGACTTTAAACTAATTAAACTAAACAATTAATGTTTTATTTTAATTGAATATTTGAATAAATGATTACATATGAATAACAATTTTGTTTATAATGTATGAGTATAATATTTTGGGGTAAGAAAGTCACTGCCTTTATTTTGCGCCACATTATTTCTTTTTTAATGTTCTTAACATTAAACTAATTAAAGTGAACAATTAATGTTTTAATTTAATTAAATATTTGAATAAATAATTACTAATATATAACAATTTTATTTATAATGTATAAGTATAATATTTTATGGTAAGCATGGTACTGTCATTTATTTTGGGCCTATTATTTCTTTTTTAATGTTCCTGACTTCAAACCTATTAAAGTGAACAATTAAAATTTTATTTTAATTGAATATTTGAATAAATGATTACTAATAAATAACAATTTTATTTATAGTGTATGAGTATAATATTTTGGGTTAAGAAAGGCACTGTCGTTTATTTTGCGTCCTATCGTTTCTTTTTTAATGTTCTTGACTTTAAACTAATTAAAATAAAAAATTAATCTTTTATTTTAATTGAATATTTGAATAAATGATTACTAATGAATAACAATTTTGCTTATAATGTATGAGTATAATATTTTGGGGTAAGTAAGGCACTATCGTTTATTTTGCGCCTATCGTTTCTTTTTTAATGTTCTTAACTTTAAACTAATTAAACAACTTTTATTTTAATTGAATATTTGAATAAATAATTACTAATAATTATTATATTTTGTTTAAAATATATGAGTATAATATTTTGGGGTAAGAAAGGCACGGTTGTTTATTTTGCAACCATCATTTCCTTTGTAATGTTCAGGCGGTGTTGTTTATTTTGCACCCCATTGTTTTTTTTTAATGTTCTTTGACTTTAAACTAATTAAAGTGAACAATTAAAGTATTATTTTAATTGAATATTTGAATGAATGATTACTAATATATAACAATTTTATTTATAATATATGAGTATAATATTTTGGGATAAGTAAAGCACTATCGTTTATTTTGGGCCTATTGTTTTTTTTTTTTGATGTTCCTGCCTTCAAACCTATTAAAGTGAACAACTAAAGTTTTATTTTAATTGAATATTTGAATAAATGATTACTAATAACTAACAATTTTATTTATAGTGTATAAGTACAATATTTTAGGGTAACAAAAGCACTGTCGTTTATTTCGCACCATATCGTTTCTTTTTTAATGTTCTTGACTTTAAACTAAATAAAGTAAACAATTAATGTTTTATTTTAATTGAATATTTGAATAAATGATTACTAATGAATAACAATTCTACTTATAATGTATGAGTATAATATTTTGAAGTAAGGCCCTGCCGTATATTTTGGGCCCATTGTTTCTTTTTTAATGTTCCTTACTTCAAACCTATTCAAGTGAACAATTAAAGTTTTATATTAATAGAATATTTGAATAAATGATTACTAATAAATAACAATTTTATTTATATTATATGAGTATAATATTTTGGGTTAAGAAAAACTACAAAAAAACGGACTATCAGCCACGGATTTAGCGACAGAAGCTATTTCCGTCGGAAAAAAAAAGTTAGCAATGGAATTAACGACGAATTAGCGACGAATATTTTTTTTTGGTATTTCTGACAGATTTCTGACGGATTAGCGACGGATTATAAAAATATTAGCGACGAAATTTATTAAATTCCGTCGCTAATCCGTCAGAAAATGCAAATAATATAAAAAAAAACCCTAATCATCTCTTTCATCCTCACTTCTGATTTTAGCCGCCCACTTCCTCTCCTCTCCTCGCCTCTCCTCTCCTCTCCTCTCCTCGATGCCACATCTTTCTCCTTACCGCAATCGCCGCCGCCGCCGCCGCCGCTGATCCTGTCACTGTCGCCGCTGCTGGACGGTCGCCACTGCTGGATGCTCCTCTCGCCACCACAGCGTTGCCGCTCGCCACTGCCGCCACTGCCTATGAAGTAAGTGTCTACTTTGATTTTTAGTTTCTTTTCTATTATATTATTGAAATTTTGAGTTTTAGTTTTTGAATATCATAAGTTTTAGTTTTTGAATATGTTATGATATAGTGAAAATATTATTCATTTAGTTATAAATTTGTATTAATCAAAATATATCTTTAGTTTTAGTAATTATATTTCAAAAAAAATATAATTGTGCGCAGCAGCAGCTGCTGCTGGGCAGCAGCAAGCTGCCGCACAACATGCTTGTTGCTGTGTGCAGCAGCAACAGCTGCTGCTGGGCAGCAGGCAGCATGCTGCTGCAAAGCAGCATCGCACGACAGCATGCTTACTGCTGTTGTAGTTAATGTGAGTTTAAAATATATATAATTTTAATTGAGAAAAGAGATCAAACAAATTGGATGGATTCATGCATTTTCATTGTATGAAAATTGTAACGACCCGAAAATCGGACCGCTACTGGCGCTAGGATCCGGGTCGACTTAAGGCCGCCGGGACCCGTAGCAAGCCTGACATAAAACCTGTGAACCTGTATAATCCCATACATGATCAACAACATGCATAAAAATTAAAACTTTTCTTTCCATACTCATCAACCAAACTCAACCTGTGTATAACATTAACATAACATTGATCCCTCTATGGGACCTCATCTGTACCCCCAATGGGTGACATAACATTCGTTGAGTTGGTTTACATAAACATCATAAAAATCTCTAAGATCATGTGTTAAAAGGGATACAACAATCTATAGTCAAGCACACACTAACATCCATAAACCTCATTACATAACTATACTGTACTTTTACATTACAATTTGATCATGTCCATTGCTAGCTATTACATAAGCATGACTTCTTTACTCTATCCGGACTCCCGCACTATACTGTACCTGCAAGCCTGGGGGTAAAGGGAGAGGGGTGAGCTAAAAGCCCAGTGAGTAGAGCTAGTAAAATACATTAACACTATGCTCAAATGGAATGCATCATAACACAAACAATTCACATAAGGGTTGGGTGAACTTGTCACCAATTAGTCCAAGCTAACATAGTGCCAGGCCGTAGCATGGGGTCCTGGTCTTCCTGTCATACATACATTACTTACCATTATCCCAGGGCCTCCTCTAGGCTCCTGGTCTTCGAGTCCACAATCGTGCCAGGCCGTAGAATGGGGTCCTGGTCTTTCATTTCTGTGCCAGGCCGTAGAATGGGGTCCTGGTCTTCCTGTCATGGACTAATTGGGTCATCCAACATTCACCCACATCAACAACACATGATGCAATGCAGCATATTCGTGAAGCTAATGCAATCACCCTATTGCATAATCATGATGCATGAAACATGATAAAACATTTAATTTAAAAGATTAAGTTTAGTTCCACTCACCTCTGGCTGACTCTGACAACACCGAAGCAGCTGAACTCACTGCTGGGGTCCTCGGTTCCTCGGGTCCGAACCTACACAGGTGGACTCAAATGAGGGACCAAACACACCTGAACATAACTATAAACTACTCCCCAAAAACCCCCTAAAACATCATGAAATAATCACATAGAGGTAGGCATGAAATGGCTGAACAGGGCACTTTCGGCGGCAGGTTCGGCGGCCGAAAGTCCTGGACAGATCCGAAAGTCAGGCACTTTCGGCGGCACCTTCGGCGGCCGAAAGTCCCAGACAGAGACGAAAGTCTCTTTTTGGGGGCTACTTCGGCAGCCGAATGTTGCCTCCACAAAGGGGGTTCGGCGGCCGAAACTCCCTTCGGCGGCCGAACCTGGTTTCTGCCAGAAGGGCAGAAACTTGGTTCAAACGAACCTCTTGCCTCCCAAAACCTCCCATCATGCATAATCTTATTCTACAACATGCATACTTCACATACATTACACCTAGGGGTCTCAAACTATCATATACCCCAACTACAACACTTCAAACACACAAAAATCAACATACATTGCTCAAATCATCAAAATAACCCATAAACTCAACATATAACCTAACATGCATTTCTACCCATAGATCTTGCATAAAACTTATTTAAAACACATAAGGAGCTTAAGATCGGCTCTTACCTCTTGAAGATCGAGGGTTGAGGAGATCTAAACTTGGAGATGGGAGAAGTTCCAACTTTTGGTCTCCAAGCTCCAAAACTCGTTCTAAGCTCAAAGATCTTCAAAACCAAAGTTATAAACTTGTAAAAATCATGGAAAAAGGAAGGAAAAACTCAAGATTGGGGAAGGATGGCGGAAGGCTCACCTTGGCCGAAATGGGGAGAAAAAGCTCGCCCATTTTCGGCTAAGGGACCCTTTTATAGGTGGCTGGCCAGGCCACGTTCGGGGGCCGAATGTGCCTCCGCATGCATGCCATGTTCAGCGGCCGAACTTGACTTTCGGCGGCCGAACCTGGACTTCCCTCACTCATGCTTTCGGGGGCCTAACGTGCCTCCAAAACGCATGCATGTTCGGCGGCCGAACTTGACTTTCGGCGGCCGAACCTGGGTTTTCCTCCAAGGACTTTTCATGCAAAAACTCATTTAATTTCATACTCAAAACCACTAAAAACATGAAAACATTTTACAAAAAACATGATTTTACCCTTCTAGAGGTCTCCGACATCCGGGATTCCACCGGACGGTAGGAATTCCGATACCGAAGTCTAGCCGGGTATTACAAAAATTGTGGGCCAATAAATCAAATAATAATTTGTTTTATCTAATTGTGTCATCATTTAAACTGCATTTCTTTTCCTTTTTGTCTAATAAAGCAATATTGGATTTAGCAAAGACTCTTGTGATTAAGGAATTAGAGAAAAAAGAATAAAAAAATTAATTTCAGAAACTAATTTGATTTGATTAGTATATTAATGAATGGATTAACAAACTAATCTATTAATTTAACTTTTTTTTAAAAATAATAATATTTAAAAGTAGTTAATTAATTAAAGACATGAATTAAAATATTATTTGTGGGTTTGCTTTACATGCCTTCCTTTCAACTCTACTTTGATATGTTACTTATGGACAATTATTTTTTCAGATGCCTCGAAGAGCAGTATCATCTAGAGGTAGAGGACATAGCCAGCATCTCTCTGTGAATGAAATAGATGAGGCAGTACAAGTGCAGGAGGAAATACTGGAGCACACTCCACAAGCATTAGGGGGCCAAGCAAACGCATCCTCATCATCATCAGTTAGAACTAGAGGTCCGAATTTGGGCTGATCGACAATTGATTAGATTGAAAGGAACTGTGTAAGTCATATACAACTTTTTGCTATTGATTTAATATGTATTATTACTTACAACTACTCATTATATATAAAAATATTGCAGTTTTTTAGATTCCACAGTTACTAGATCAATCACTAATGACATTAAGATGCGCTATACTGCTCCATGGAAAACTTAGTCAGAAATACCTTTAAAGACAAAAGACGAGCTCTTCGGACTTTTTCGGGTAAATACAATCAGAGTGGAGAAAGAAATCAGAAGCTGATAAAGCAAATAGAAACGTAGAAAAAGATGGGACTATTACGAAACACTCTGGTGATTCAATAAAATTGGAGGTTCATGAGAATAGATTGGTATAACTCTTTTATTTCTTACTTTTATTTATACAATTCTATTTTTATATAGATGGCTAGAAATTATTCGTGCATCTTGTGTTGTGTGATTATTTCTTTTTTGTAGGCAAAGAAGTTGGGTAGACAACTAACTCAACTTGAACTATTTTGTGCAACTCACACAAAAAAGGGGAGTCAAGGTGTTTTCATTGATAGAAAATCACGACGAGTTGATGTAAGTTACTTTTTACTTATTTAATGTTATCACATTATTTTTCTAATTGTTATGTTATCATTAGTTGTATATGGTTCATGAAATGTTTATTATGTTTTCTTTTTTTACATAGGGAGCTTATTTGAGTGCAATTGCTGAAAATGTGAACGACAATTGTGAGAGTAAGTCTGCTTTTGATTTGAATAAGTGGATTGAAATTTCTGGAAGTAGTAAAGGAAGAGTTTATGGTTTTGGATCTTCTGTTATTGCAAAATCAGGAACTCCAACTATATCCTTCTCATGCACATCAGCTCATCCTGGAGGACCTTCTCAAACTATGTTTTCTTTAGAGGAGGTTGAACAAATATTACAGCAAAACCGGATCAAAATGAAACAAGACATGGAGCAAATGCAAGAGCAAATGCGAGTGCAGATAGAAAAATAAATAAAAGATCAGATGAAATCATTGAAGAACAAAAATAGATCTTCACCGCATAACACAACTGCAGATTCAGATGGTTCAACAAATTCATAGATTAGTTTTAAATTTTATGAATATTGTTAAGTATTATGGATTTATTTTAAATTTTATGACCATTGTAAAGTATTATGAATTTATTTTAAATTTTATGAACATTGTTAAATATTATGGATTTATTTTAAATTTTATGAATATTGTTAAGTATTATGAACATTAATTATAATTTTTATGAATGATATTTGATTTATATTCAATATGATTCTTAATTATAAATTATTTGATTATACAGGGAAAATCTAAATAAAAGCAGGAATTTTTTTTGTGATCGAATTTTAACATATTAGCGACGGATTCGTGAGAATATTGATTAAAATGTCTTAATATTTTCGACGGAAAATTTTCATCGCTAATTATTTTCGACAGATTAGCGACGGACTGTTCATAGGATGAATTTAGATATTCCGACGGATTTAGGAACGAAAAAACTCGTCGCTAAAATTTTCCGACAGAATTATCCGTCGGAAAAGCCGTTGCCAATTTATCCGACGAAGTTAAGATACGTCGGAAATCCGTCGAAAAAAATTAGCGACATGACTTTAAGTGACGGATTTGAGTCCATCGGAAATCCATCGCTGAAAGTTTTAGCGACAGATTTTTGACTATCATCGACGGAGTTTTCCGTCGCTGATAGTCTTTTTTTTGTAGTGAAAGGCACTGTCGTTTATTTTGCGCCCTATCGTTTCTTTTTTAATGTTCTTAACTTTAAACTAATTAAACAACTTTTATTTTAATTGAATATTTGAATAAATAATTACTAATAATTATTATATTTTGCTTAAAATGTATGAGTATAATATTTTGGGGTAAGAAAGACACAGTTGTTTATTTTGCGACCATCATTTCCTTTTTAATGTTCAGGCGTCGTCGTTTATTTTGCACCCCATTGTTTCTTTTTTAATGTTCTTTGACTTTAAACTAATTAAAGTATTATTTTAATTGAATATTTGAATGAATGATTACTGATATATAACAATTTTGTTTATAATATATGAGTATAATATTTTGGGATAAGTAAAGCACTGTCGTTTATTTTGGGCCCATTGTTTTTTTTTATGTTCCTGCCTTCAAACCTATTAAAGTGAACAATTAAAGTTTTATTTTAATTGAATATTTGAATAAATGATTACTAATAACTAACAATTTTATTTATAGTGTATAAGTACAATATTTTGGGGTAAGAAAAGCACTGTCATTTATTTCGCGCTATATCGTTTCTTTTTAATGTTCTTGACTTTAAACTAAATAAATTAAACAATTAATGTTTTATTTTAATCGAATATTTGAATAAATGATTACTAATAAATAACAATTTTGCTTATAATGTATGAGTATAATATTTTAAAGTAAGGCCTTGCCGTATATTTTGGGCCCATTGTTTCTTTTTTAATGTTCCTGACTTCAAACCTATTCAAGTGAACAATTAAAGTTTTATATTAATTAAATATTCGAATAAATGATTACTAATAAATAAGAATTTTATTTATAGTGTATGAGTATAATGTTTTGGGGTAAGAAAGGCACTATCCTTTATTTTGCGCCCTATCGTTTCTTTTTTAATATTTTTGACTTTAAACTAATTAAAGTAAATAATTTATATTTTATTTTAATTAAATATTTGAATAAATGATTACTAATGAATAACAATTTTGCTTATAATGTATGAGTATAATATTTTAGGGTAAGTAAGGCACTGTCGTTTATTTTGCGCCCCATCGTTTCTTTTTTAATGTTCTTGACTTGAAACTAATTAAACAATTTTTATTTTAATTGAATATTTGAATAAATAATTACTAATAATTATTATATTTTGTTTAAAATGTATGAGTATAATATTTTGGAGTAAGAAAGGTCCGGTTGTTTATTTTGCGACCATGAAAGGTACGGTTGTTTATTTTGCGACCATCATTTCTTTTTTAATGTTCAGACACTGTCGTTTATTTTGCACCCAATTGTTTTTTTTAATGTTCTTGATTTTAAACTATTTAAAGTGAATCATTAAAGTTTTATTTTAATTGAATATTTGAATAAATGATTACTAATAAATAACAATTTTGTTTATAATGCATGAGTATAATATTTTGGGGTAAGAAAGGCACTGTCATTTATTTTGCGCCCATCGATTTTTTTTAATGTTCTTGACATTAAACTAATTAAAGTGAACAATTAAAGTTTTATTTTAATTGAATATTTGAATAAATGATTACTAATAACTAAAAATTTTATTTATAGTGTATAAGTATAATATTTTGGGGTAAGAAAGGTACTATCGTTTATTTTGCGCCCCATCGATTTTTTTTTAATGTTCTTGACATTAAACTAATTAAAGTGAATAATCAAAGTTTTATTTTAATTGAATCTTTGAATAAATGATTACTAATAACTAACAATTTTATTTATAGTATATGAGTATAATATTTTGAGGTAAGTAAGGCCCTGTCGTTTATTTTGGACCCATTGTTTCTTTTTTAATGTTCCTGACTTCAAACCTATTAAAGTGAACAATTAAAGTTTTATATTAATTGAATATTTGAATAAATGATTACTAATAAATAACAATTTTATTTATAGTGTATGAGTATAATATTTTGGGATAAGAAAGGCACTATCGTTTATTTTGTGTCCTATCATTTCTTTTTTAATGTTCTTGACTTTAAACTAATTAAAGTAAACAATTTATGTTTTATGTTAATTGAATATTTGAATAAATGATTACTAATGAATAACAATTTTGCTTATAATGTATGAGTATAATATTTTGGGTAAGTAAGGCCCCATCGTTTCTTTTTTAATGTTCTTGACTTTAAACTAATTAAACAAATTTTATTTTAATTGAATATTTGAATAAATAATTACTAATAATTATTATATTTTTTTAAAAATGTATGAGTATAATATTTTGGGGTAAGAAAAGCACGGTTCTTTATTTTGCGACAATCATTTCTTTTTTAATGTTCAGGCACTGTCGTTTATTTTGCACCCCATCGTTTCTTTTTTAATATTCATGACTTTAATCTAATTAAAGTAAAAAATTAAAGTTTTATTTTAATTGAACATTTAAATAAATGATTTCTAATAGATAACAAGTTTGTTTATAATGTATAAGTATAATATTTTGGGTAATAAAGGCACTGTTATTTATTTTGCACCCATCATTTCTTTTTTAATGTTCAGACTTTATCGTTTCTTTTGCGCCCCATTATTTTTTTTAAATGTTTTTGACTTTAAACTAATTAAAGTGAACAATTAAAGTTATGTTTTAATTGAATATTAGAATAAATGATTACTAATTAATAATAATTTTGCTTATAATGTTGGAGTATAGTATTTTGGAGTAAGAAAAGCACTGTTATTTATTTTGTGCCCATCATTTCTTTTTAATGTTGAGGCACTATCGTTTATTTTGCGCCTATCATTTTTTTTTAATGTTCTTGACATTAAACTAATTAAAGTGAAGAATTAAAATTTTATTTTAATTGAATATTTGAATAAATGTTTACTAATTAATAACAATTTTGTTTATAATGTATGAGTATAATATTTAGGGGTAAGAAAGGCACTGTCATTTATTTTGCGCTCCATCATTTTTTTTTAATGTTTTTGACTTTAAACTAATTAAAGTGACCAATTGAGATTTTGTTTTAATTGAATATTTGAATAAATGATTACTAATAGATAACAATTTTGTTTATAATGTATGAGTACAATATTTTATTGTAAGAAAGGTACTGTCGTTTATTTTGTGTCCAATCGTTTCTTTTTTAATGTTCTTAACTTTAAACTAATTAAAGTGAATAATTAAAGTTTTATTTTAATCAAATACTTGAATAAATGATTTGTAATCAATAACAATTTTGTTTATATTGTATGAGTACAATATTTTGTTATAAGAAAGGCACTGTCGTTTATTTTGTGCCCTATCGTTTCTTTTTTTAATGTTCCTGACTTTAAACTAACTAAAGTGAACAATTAAAGTTTTATTTTAATCGAATACTTGAATAAGTGATTACTAATGAATAACAATTTTATTTATAATGTATGAGTAGAATATTTTATTGTAAGAAAGAAATATTTTATTGTAAGAAAGACATTGTCGTTTATTATGCGCCCCATCGTTTCTTTTTTTAATGTTCCTGACTTTAAACTAATTAAAGTGAACAATTAAAATTTTATTTTAATTGAATATATGAATAAATGATTACTATTGAATAAATTTTTTTTTTGTAATGTATGAGTACAATATTTTGTTGTAAGAAAGGCACTGCCGTTTATTTTGCGCCCTATGGTTTATTTTTTAATGTTCTTGACATTAAACTAATTAAAGTGAACATTTAAAGTTTTATTTTAATTGAACATTTGAATAAATGATTACTAATATATAACAATTTTGTTTATAATGTATAAATATAATATTTTAGGGTAAGCACACTGTCACTTATTTTGGACCTATTGTTTCTTTTTTAATGTTCCTGACTTCAAACCTATTAAAGTTAATAATTAAAGTTTTATTTTAATTGAATATTTGAATAAATGATTACTAATAACTAACAATTTTATTTATAGTGTATGAGTATAATATTTTGGCGTAAGAAAGGCATTGTTGTTTATTTCGTGCCCTATCATTTATTTTTTAATGTTCCTGACTTTAAACTAATTAAAGTAAACAATTAATATTTTATTTTAATTGAATATTTGAATAAATGATTACTAATAAATAAAAATTTTATTTATAGTGTATGAGTATAATATTTTGGAGTAAGAAAGGCACTGTCGTTTATTTCGCGCCCTATCGTTTTTTTAATGTTCGTGTAACGATCCGAAAATCGGACCGCTACCGGTGCTAGGATCCAGGTCGACTTAAGGTTGTCGGGACCCATAGCAAGCCTGCTATACTCTCTGTGTACCTGTAAAATCCCATACATGATCATACATTTTTCTGTAAAAACATAAAACTTTTCTCTGTACCAAGGCTCAACCTGTGCATGCACTAACTCTAAAACTCCTTACTAGAGCTTGCTCTAGATGGGTTAAACTCATTCTACGTCAAGCCTGGTTCTCACATACATATCAATAAAACTTTTGCATTACAAATAAAACAGACCATGTATACAAAAGGGATTTACAACACAACTTGGTCAAGCACAATACTAATACATCTCTTCACAATATTACATGTCCACACTAAGCTATTACAACTCTTTACTCTTCCTGTACCCTGCTGACTCCCTTCTGACTCTGCTCCTGCAAAACTGGGGTTAAAGGAGAGGGATGAGCTATACTAGCCCAGTGAGTAGAACAGATAAAACATGTTAATGAAACATGCTCACATGGAATGCATCACATCACAAGTAAATCACCCATCTCAGACGGACAGATTCAAAACTCCCTCTATACTGTGCCCGGCCCGCGAAGGAGCTCCTCAAGACTTTATTCCGCACCCTATGGTGCTCTATGCCCGGCCCTCTCAAGGCTCCTCAAGACTTTACTCGGAGGGCTAGTGAATCCAAAACTATGTCTGATCCGTACAAGCATAGAATAATGCAATGCGTCACATTAGTGTATTCTAATGCACTCAACCTATTACATATCATGATGCATGAAACATGCTAAAAGCATTTGATTTCTCATATTAAAGCATTAAGTTTAGTTCCACTCACTTCTGGCTGACTCTGAACTGACTCTGCAACTCTGAAGCAGTGCTCACTACTGCTCTCTTCGGTTCCTCTAGTCTGTTCCTACACAGGTGGACTCAAATGAGGGACCAAACTAGCTCAAGAACAACTCTATAAAACTCCCCAAACCCCCCTAAAACATCCTAAAAGAACCAAGTAAAACATGCAAAAGAAGGCTGGACAGGGCATTTTCGGCGGCTGGTTCGGCGGCCGAAAGTCCCTTCTAGAGCCGAAACTCAAGCACTTTCGGCGGCACCTTCAGCTGCCGAAAGTCCTTTCCAGAGACGAAAGTCCTTAACCTTCGGCGGCACCTTCAGCGGCCGAAACCCCCCTCCAGAGTCGAAAGTCCAAACTTTCGGGGGTAAGCTTAGGCAGCCCAAACCACCTTCTTAGCATGTTCAGCGGCTGAACCTTCCTTCGGCGGCCGAAACTGGATTTTCCAGTTAGGCAGAAACTTGTTATGCTTCATGCAAATCTTACCCAACTTCACTCAAACATGCAACCCATAATTCCACAACCTGTATATACTCAAGTATAGGCACAAAGGGGTCCAAAACTAACTTAAAACCCCAACAAACAACACAACTAAACACATACACATGCTTTGACCACAAATCAACTAAAACCTCAACTTAACCTAAACATGCATCTCTACCCATAAAACTTCATAAAACCTTCATAAATCATAAAAAGAAGTTCAGGATCTTCACTTACCTCTTACAAACAAGAAGATAAACGATCCCAATGTGGAGATATGGAGAAACTCTCCCTCAAAGTCTCCAACTTCAGAACTTTAGGTTGATTTGCTCAAAAACTTCAAAACAACATAAAACCCATCAAAACTTTGAAAGATTTGAAGAAAACTTGAAGATTTGAAGAAAACTTGAAGATCACCCAAGAAAGATCATGGTCTCACCTCTGTCTGTGGAATGGAAGAAAATCTTATCCATCCACCAACCTAGGGCCTTTTGTAATACCCGGCTCGAGTCCGGCATCGGAATTCCTGTAGTCCGGTGGAATCTCGGGTGTCGGAACCCTCGAGAAGGGTAATACATATGTTTTTTTAAGGTATTTTCACTGGTTTTCATGGTTTGAAGGGTTAAAAGACTTGAGTTTTGAAAGAAAAGCAACAAGGGAGAAATGCAAAGGTTCGGCCGCCGAAGGTCACTTTCGGCCGCCGAACATGGCATGGTTGCGGCTTCACGTTCGGCTGCCGAAGGTGGTCTGGCCAGCCACCTATAAAAGGGCCAAGGGTCGGTGGAAGGAGGTTATTTCTCCTCCACTTGCAGCCAGAGGTGAGTTTCAGCCTCTCCTACGTTGACTTTCATGTTTTCCATGATTTTCATCAAATTTTTCAAGAGTTTTAAGAGTTTTGGTGATTTATGAAGGTTTTGAGCAAAAGAACCAAGGTTTGAAGCTTGGAGCTTTGGAAGAGCTTTTCTTCATATCTCCACGTTGGGATCCTTCATCCTCAAGTTTTTTAAGAGGTAAGTGAAGATCCTGAGCTTCTTTGATGATTTTGAAAGGTTTTATGAAGTTTGTATGGGTAGTATGCATGTTTAGGTTTAGGTGAGGTTTTTGGTGATTTGTGGTGTTCCAACATGATTAAGTGTTGTGTGTTATGTTTGTTAGGGGTTTTAGGATAGTTTTAGACCCCTTTGTGCATATATATGTGTATATGCTAGTTGGGAGTAGTTGATGTGCATGTTGGTAGGTTTTTGGGCAAAGTTTGCATGAAACAGAGCAGGGTTCTGCCCTTCGGGCAAAACCAGGTTCGGCCGCCGAAGGAAGGTTCGGCCGCCGAACCCTTTGTGGAGGCAGTTCGGCTGCCAAAGGTTGCCCCCGAAAGCTAGGCTTTCGGTTTAGAAAGGGACTTTCGGCCGCCGAAAGAGGGAGTTCGGCCGCCGAAAGTGTGTGAGTTTCGTCTCTGGACGAGACCTTCGGCCGCCGAAGGTGCCGCCGAACATGCATGAGTTTCGTCTCTGGAGTGGGGTTTCGGCCGCCGAACCTGCCGCCGAAAGTGCCCTGTCCAGCTTCCTTTTGCATGTTTTATGTGATGGTTTGAGGATTGTTTAGAGGGGTTTTGGGGAGTTTCTTAGAGATGTTCTTGAGTGAGTTTAGTCCCTCATTTGAGTCCACCTGTGTAGGTACGGACCAGAGGAATCAGGGACATCAGCAGTGAGTCCAGAGTCAGAACCTGCAGAGTCAGTTCAGAGAGAACTACAGGTGAGTGGAATTTAACTTAATGTTTTAATATGAAAACTGATATTTTATCATGCTTCATGCATCATGAATATGCTTTAGGGTGAGTGCATTAGTGTACACAAAGATGATGCATTGCATTGATCCTTGTACTTGGCATTGCTCCTTGTACATTGCTTATGTGAGACGGCACGGACTTCGTGAGGATTCATTAGCCCTCAGAGGAAAGACCTGGAACAGCCTTACGAGGACCAGGCATAAAGACCTGGAACAGCCCTACGGGGACCAGGCAAATGGTACTTAGGTACCCCAGATGAGATAGAGGGAGTTTTGATCCGTCCGGCCGAGGTTATGTGATTATGTGTTGCATTCCATGAGAGCATGTTTTATCACCTGTATTTGCCTATTCTACTCACTGGGCTATTGTAGCTCATCCCTCTCTCCTAACTTCAGTTGTGCAGGTTCAGAGATCAGAGAGAACTCAGCAGGGTACAGGAAGAGTACAGAGTTTTGTAATAGCTAGTGTGGACATGTATTTGGACAGAGATAATGTATATGTACAGTGTATAGAATGGTGCTTGATTTATAAGACTTGTAATCCCTTGGAGTCACATGATCAGTTTATGTATGTTTCTTTATTGTTGTATGTTTATGAGCAAAACCAGGCTTAACATTATGAGATTGATCCGCCTAGAGCCATGAGGAGCTCTAGTAGGGATTGGTAGAGCACAGAGAGAGTGCATGCACAGGTTAAGCCTTGGACTAAAGAAAAGTTTTATGGTTTTACAGAAAATGTATGATCATGTATGGGAGTTCACAGGTCTACAGACAGGATAGCAGGCTTACTACGGGTCCCGGCGACCTTAAGTCGATCTGGATCCTAGTGCCGGTGGCAGTTCGGTTTCCGGGCTGTTACAGATTGGTATCAGAGCCCTAGGTTCACATGGTCGGACCTATAGAGAGAGTTGGGCTCATAGAGAAGTTTAGTAGGTCAAGCACCATAGGAAAACATGTCCACTAGGATAGGATGTCAGTCCTGTCTATATGCTGATGTGCAATGCCCTGAGTTATGCATGTGCATGTTTTTGATGTGTTGCTGATGTGTTATGTGATGTTGTGTTCCAGAGAGTGAAGATGCGAGGAACTCGTCGATCCGCGAGATTGACAGGAGTCCCACCCGTAAGTGAGGGTACAGCTGCTCGTCCACCTGCCTTGCCAAGGGCAAGATCTCACAGGTCAAGCAGGGAAGGAACGTCACGAGACCCTAGAAGGTCTTCTGACGAGAGCAGGAGAGGAGTAAGTAGAGGGGGAAGGTCAGTAGAAGAAAGAGGTGTGAGGGAAGAGGATCAGAGTAGAGATGCAAGCATGGGTATAGGAAGGTCAGAAGAAGGTATGGGGGAGTCCCAGGGAGGCATGCAGGCCTCGGGATTTGGCTATCCACCCTTTCCACAGGGCCCAGAGTATCCGATGGGAGGCACGTCGGATTACTCCAGTTTTGCCCCATATCCACCCTACATGCCATATATGCCCTATCCTTCCTTTTATCCACCCTATCACATGTATCCACCCCCACCTGTTCATCCAAGTCCAGTACAGCCTGAAGTGAGGGAATCAGTTCCTCCACCACCACCTCCTGAACCAGTAGCCCCTGTTGTGGAAGCACAGCAACCCAGTTCGTCAGGGGGAAGTAAGGTGAAGATGACCGAGTACTTAAAGTTGGATGCTCCGAAATTCAATACAGGAGATGATCCCTTTGAGTATCTCAGTGCAGTCAGAATGATAACAAGTGAGTTGGGAGCAGATGATGGTAGAGCCATTGAGATGGCAGGGTTCACGTTAAAGTGCAAGAAAGCTCGAGAATGGTTCAAGAACTATGTGGACCCGAGACTTGAGAGTATGACATGGGAAGAGTTCGCCAATGAATTTGCTGGATGGGCTTTTCCTGACAGTTCTAGGGAACTAAAGGTTGTGGAGTTTGAGCAGTTGAGACAGACGGAGGTGATGAGCGTTGATGAATATACAGATAAGTTCCTGGAATTGTTGCCATATGTCGGTCAAGCATATGATACAGATCAGAAGAAGGCAAAGAGATATGCCACAAGGCTTCATCCCAGGTATTTCTCTTTGATTCTTCATGCGGAGAAGGAAAGTTTCCACTCTATTGTGGATGCTGCTAGAAAGATGGAGGCCAGTGCCATAAGTCAAGGTGTAGTCAAGGCACAGTCTTCTGGTGGTAAACCAGGTTCCTCCTCACAGGGTACAGTAAGTGCAAGTAAGAGAAGATGGGAGAAATTCAGAGGAAAGAGAGGCAAGTTCTGGAACAGGCTTAAGTCGGGTCTAGGAATGAGTAGTGGCTCCAGTTCTGGCGCAGATTTTCCAGTGTGCAAGAGGTGTGGTAAACAGCATAGAGGAGCTTGTCAGTTGGGATCCACAGCCTGCTATAGATGTGGGCAGGAGGGACATTATGCACGGGAATGTCCTCAGGCGACTTTGGTTGCACCATCCCAGCAGATGAGTACGGGCAGTGTAGTTCAGCCCGTAGCTTCAGCCGTACCACCAAGCAGTGGCAGAGGAAGAGGAAGAGGGGCAGCCTCTTCATCAGGGATGGGTTCCCGAGGTGCAGGTCCGTCAGCCCCAGCACGGATTTTCACCCTGACTCAGCAGGAGGCAGACACGTCGAACACAGTGGTGTCAGGTAATCTCATCATTGGGTGTTCAGAGGTGTATGCTTTAATGGACCCCGGTGCTTCTCACTCTTTCATTTCTTCTAGAGCTGCAGAGAGGTTGGGTCTGATAGTGTCTGAGTTAGAGTGTCCTCTATGGGTCAGTGGACCCAAATGTGATCCATCTTTGGCAGAGTCAGTCTGTCGGTTCAGTCCAGTGTGCATAGAGAGTAGATACCTTCCAGCTGACCTGGTGGTTCTAGAGTTGACAGATTTTGATGTCATTCTAGGGATGGATTGGTTATCTACGTATGATGCTACCCTGAACTGTAGAGACAAGGTAGTCAGTGTCAGAGACCAGGATGGATCAGAGTGTGTCTTCAGAGGAGACAGGAGAGGGACACCTAGGGGTTTGATATCAGCCCTCCAGGCTCGTAGAATGTTAAGGAAGGGGTGTCAGGGGTTCCTAGCTTATGTGAGAGAGCTAGACAGTCAGGTTAGGGAACCATCCTCAGTACCAGTTGTTCGAGACTTTCCAGATTTGTTTCCTGAAGAGCTTCCAGGATTGCCACCAGATAGGGAAATAGAGTTCGAGATTGAGTTGATGCCCAATGCTAGACCGATCTCTATTCCTCCCTACAGGATGGCACCAGCAGAGTTGCGAGAGTTGAAAGAGCAGTTACAGGATTTGGTAGCTAAGGGTTTCATCCGCCCGAGTACCTCACCCTGGGGTGCTCCAGTATTATTTGTCAGAAAGAAGGATGGACCTCTGAGACTTTGTGTCGACTACAGACAGTTGAACAAAGTCACTATCAAAAACAAGTATCCTTTACCCAGGATCGATGATCTATTCGACCAGCTGGCAGGAGCAGGTTGTTTTTCTAAAATAGATCTGAGATCCGGATACCACCAGTTGAAGATCAGGGAAGGAGATGTATCCAAGACTGCTTTCCGAACCAGATATGGGCATTATGAGTTCCTTGTGATGCCGTTCGGGTTGACTAACGCCCCTGCAGCATTCATGGATCTCATGAACAGGGTTTTCAGGGAGTACTTGGATCGTTTTGTGATCGTCTTTATTGATGATATCTTGGTGTACTCCAGGAATGCAGAGGACCATGCCCAGCATCTGCGGATAGTGCTGCAAACCTTGAGAGAGCATGGCTTGTATGCCAAGTTCTCCAAGTGTGAGTTCTGGCTAAGGAGCATTTCCTTTTTGGGACATGTTATATCAGAGGACGGTATAGCCGTAGATCCCAAAAAGGTAGAGGCAGTAGCCAACTGGCCTACACCCACTACGGTGACCGAGATCAAGAGTTTTCTGGGTTTGGCAGGCTACTATCGGAGGTTCGTTCAGGACTTTTCGAAGATAGCTGCTCCTATGACCAGACTGACCAGAAAGAATCAGAAGTTTGTGTGGTCAGAGGAATGTGAGGAAAGTTTTGCAGAGGTGAAGAGACGGTTAACTTCAGCACCGGTGTTAGCGCTGCCGATCAGTGATGAAGATTTCACAGTGTTCTGTGATGCATCCCGAGTGGGATTAGGTTGTGTGTTGATGCAGAATGATAGAGTGATAGCTTATGCTTCTAGACAGCTGAAGAAGCACGAGCTGAATTACCCGACACACGATCTGGAGATGGCAGCTGTTATCTTTGCACTTAAGATGTGGAGGCATTACCTCTATGGGGTAAAGTGTGAGATCTATACGGATCATAAGAGCCTGCAGCACATCTTAAGTCAGAGAGAGTTAAACTTGAGGCAGAGACGGTGGGTAGAATTGCTCAGTGATTATGATTGTAAGATCCAGTATCATCCGGGTAAGGCTAATGTTGTCGCTGATGCCTTAAGCCGAAAGTCACTTGGCAGTTTATCCCACATTGCAGTAGAGAGAAGACCGGTGGTGAAGGATTTCTACAAGCTCGTAGAAGAAGGGTTACAATTGCAGTTATCTGGTACGGGTGCTTTGATCGCACAGATGAGAGTGACACCAGTGTTTCTAGAGCAAGTGGCTCTGAAACAGCACGAAGACCCCGAGTTAGTGAAGATTGCCAGGACTGTTCAGTCGGGCAACAGTACAGAGTTCAGATTTGATAGTGAGGGGATTCTTCGGCACGGTAAGAGGTTATGTGTACCAGATGATAGCAGTTTGAAGGCAGACATTATGAGGGAAGCTCATAATGCGCGGTATAGCATTCACCCGGGAGCCACCAAGATGTATCAAGATCTGAGAAAGGTGTATTGGTGGCCAGCAATGAAGAGAGAAGTGGCACAGTTCGTGTCAGCCTGCGAGACATGTCAAAGGGTGAAGCTAGAGCACCAGAAGCCGGCTGGAATGCTTAACCCACTGCCGATCCCAGAATGGAAATGGGAGAACATAGCTATGGATTTTGTAGTGGGGTTACCGGCGACGTCTAACAGACTAGACTCCATATGGGTGATTGTGGATAGACTCACTAAATCTGCTCACTTCATTCCAGTCAGGAGTAACTACTCTGTGGACAAGTTGGCGCAGGTGTATGTAGACGAGATAGTAAGGTTGCATGGAGTTCCAGTGTCGATAGTATCAGATCGAGGACCTCAGTTCACCTCCAAGTTTTGGCGGAGTCTGCAAAATGAAATGGGCACAAGGTTGGATTTCAGCACTGCTTTCCATCCACAGACAGACGGTCAGTCTGAGAGGACCATCCAGACCATTGAAGATATGTTGAGAATGTGTGTGTTAGACTTTGGCGGTTCTTGGAGGCAGCATCTACCTTTGGTGGAGTTTGCCTACAACAACAGCCATCATGCTAGCATAGGGATGGCCCCTTATGAAGCTTTGTATGGGAGGAAGTGCCGAACACCTGTTTGCTGGGAAGAAGTAGGAGAGCAAACTCTTGCAGGGCCAGAGTTAGTTGAGATAACCAGCAAGTTAGTGCCTATCATCAGAGAGCGGATCAGAACAGCTGTAAGCAGACAGAAAAGTTATGCAGACATCCGTAGGAAGCAGATAGAGTTCCAGGAGGGGGATATGGTATTGCTTAAGGTGTCTCCGATGAAGGGAGTGGTTCGGTTTGGAAAGAAGGGTAAACTAGCCCCACGGTACATTGGTCCCTTTGAGATCTTGCAGAAGATCGGGCCTGTATCGTATAAGCTAGATTTACCGGCTTCTATGGAACGAATTCACCCGGTATTCCATGTTTCTATGTTGAGAAAGTTTGTGTCAGATCCAGAGAAGGTTCTTAGTGAACCTGAGGTGGAAATCTTAAGTGATCTCACCTATGTAGAGCAGCCAGTGCGGATCCTTGACACCCAGATCAGAAAGCTGAGAAACAAGGAGATACCAATGGTGAAAGTTTTGTGGAACCACCACAACCTAGAAGAGTGCACTTGGGAGACTCGGGAGTCCATGCTCCAGCAATACCCATATCTGTTTTGAGGTTAGTTTTCCCTTTTTCTATGTGTTTATGTTGTGTTAGGGACATTCGGGGACGAATGTTCTTAAGGGGGGGAGAATGTAATACCCGGCTCGAGTCCGGCATCGGAATTCCTGTAGTCCGGTGGAATCTCGGGTGTCGGAACCCTCGAGAAGGGTAATACATATGTTTTTTTAAGGTATTTTCACTGGTTTTCATGGTTTGAAGGGTTAAAAGACTTGAGTTTTGAAAGAAAAGCAACAAGGGAGAAATGCAAAGGTTCGGCCGCCGAAGGTCACTTTCGGCCGCCGAACATGGCATGGTTGCGGCTTCACGTTCGGCTGCCGAAGGTGGTCTGGCCAGCCACCTATAAAAGGGCCAAGGGTCGGTGGAAGGAGGTTATTTCTCCTCCACTTGCAGCCAGAGGTGAGTTTCAGCCTCTCCTACGTTGACTTTCATGTTTTCCATGATTTTCATCAAATTTTTCAAGAGTTTTAAGAGTTTTGGTGATTTATGAAGGTTTTGAGCAAAAGAACCAAGGTTTGAAGCTTGGAGCTTTGGAAGAGCTTTTCTTCATATCTCCACGTTGGGATCCTTCATCCTCAAGTTTTTTAAGAGGTAAGTGAAGATCCTGAGCTTCTTTGATGATTTTGAAAGGTTTTATGAAGTTTGTATGGGTAGTATGCATGTTTAGGTTTAGGTGAGGTTTTTGGTGATTTGTGGTGTTCCAACATGATTAAGTGTTGTGTGTTATGTTTGTTAGGGGTTTTAGGATAGTTTTAGACCCCTTTGTGCATATATATGTGTATATGCTAGTTGGGAGTAGTTGATGTGCATGTTGGTAGGTTTTTGGGCAAAGTTTGCATGAAACAGAGCAGGGTTCTGCCCTTCGGGCAAAACCAGGTTCGGCCGCCGAAGGAAGGTTCGGCCGCCGAACCCTTTGTGGAGGCAGTTCGGCTGCCAAAGGTTGCCCCCGAAAGCTAGGCTTTCGGTTTAGAAAGGGACTTTCGGCCGCCGAAAGAGGGAGTTCGGCCGCCGAAAGTGTGTGAGTTTCGTCTCTGGACGAGACCTTCGGCCGCCGAAGGTGCCGCCGAACATGCATGAGTTTCGTCTCTGGAGTGGGGTTTCGGCCGCCGAACCTGCCGCCGAAAGTGCCCTGTCCAGCTTCCTTTTGCATGTTTTATGTGATGGTTTGAGGATTGTTTAGAGGGGTTTTGGGGAGTTTCTTAGAGATGTTCTTGAGTGAGTTTAGTCCCTCATTTGAGTCCACCTGTGTAGGTACGGACCAGAGGAATCAGGGACATCAGCAGTGAGTCCAGAGTCAGAACCTGCAGAGTCAGTTCAGAGAGAACTACAGGTGAGTGGAATTTAACTTAATGTTTTAATATGAAAACTGATATTTTATCATGCTTCATGCATCATGAATATGCTTTAGGGTGAGTGCATTAGTGTACACAAAGATGATGCATTGCATTGATCCTTGTACTTGGCATTGCTCCTTGTACATTGCTTATGTGAGACGGCACGGACTTCGTGAGGATTCATTAGCCCTCAGAGGAAAGACCTGGAACAGCCTTACGAGGACCAGGCATAAAGACCTGGAACAGCCCTACGGGGACCAGGCAAATGGTACTTAGGTACCCCAGATGAGATAGAGGGAGTTTTGATCCGTCCGGCCGAGGTTATGTGATTATGTGTTGCATTCCATGAGAGCATGTTTTATCACCTGTATTTGCCTATTCTACTCACTGGGCTATTGTAGCTCATCCCTCTCTCCTAACTTCAGTTGTGCAGGTTCAGAGATCAGAGAGAACTCAGCAGGGTACAGGAAGAGTACAGAGTTTTGTAATAGCTAGTGTGGACATGTATTTGGACAGAGATAATGTATATGTACAGTGTATAGAATGGTGCTTGATTTATAAGACTTGTAATCCCTTGGAGTCACATGATCAGTTTATGTATGTTTCTTTATTGTTGTATGTTTATGAGCAAAACCAGGCTTAACATTATGAGATTGATCCGCCTAGAGCCATGAGGAGCTCTAGTAGGGATTGGTAGAGCACAGAGAGAGTGCATGCACAGGTTAAGCCTTGGACTAAAGAAAAGTTTTATGGTTTTACAGAAAATGTATGATCATGTATGGGAGTTCACAGGTCTACAGACAGGATAGCAGGCTTACTACGGGTCCCGGCGACCTTAAGTCGATCTGGATCCTAGTGCCGGTGGCAGTTCGGTTTCCGGGCTGTTACACCTTTTATAGGTGGCTGGCCAGACCACCTTCGGCGGCCTCACGTCATTCCACAAGCCATGCATGTTCGGCGGCCAAGCTTTTCACCTTCGGCGGCCGAACCTGGCATTTCTTCCTTGGTGCTTTTCTTTCAAAACCTCATTTCCTTTTACACTTAAAACATTAAAACATACTAAAACTCTTTAGAAAAACATAATTCTTACCCTTCTAGAGGATTTCGACATCCTGGATTCCACCGGACCGTAGAATTCCGATGTCGGACTCTAGCCGGGTATTACATTCTCCCCCCCTTAAGAACATTCATCCCCGAATGTTCCTTAAACAATTAAACACATAAAAAGGAGGAAAACTAACCTTAAAACAGATATGGATACTGCTGGAGCATAGACTCTCGTGTCTCCTAGGTGCACTCTTCTAGATTGTGGTGGTTCCATAGGACTTTCATCATTGGAATTTCCTTGTTCCTTAGCTTTTTGATCTGCGTGTCTAGGATCCTCACTGGCTGCTATACATAGGTGAGATCTCCAAGGATCTCTACTTTAGGCTCACTAAGAACCTTACTTGGATCTGACACGAACTTCCGTAGCATAGAAACATGGAACACCGGGTGAATTCTCTCCATAGAAACAGGTAAATCCAGCTTATACGACACATTCCTAATCTTCTGCAAGATCTCAAAGCGTCCAATGTACCGTGGAGCTAGCTTACCCTTTTTCCCAAAATGAACCACTCCTTTCATTGGAGACACCTTCAGCAATACCATATCACCTTCCTGAAACTCTATCTGCTTCCTGCGAACATCAGCATAGCTTTTCTGTCTGCTCTGAGCAGTTCTGATTCTCTCTCTGATCATGGGTACCACTCTGCTGGTGATTTCCACTAACTCTGGCCCTGCAAGAGCCGTCTCTCCTACTTCTTCCCAGCAAATAGGTGATCTGCACTTCCTCCCATACAAGGCTTCATAAGGGGCCATCCCTATGCTAGCCTGATGGCTGTTATTGTAAGCAAACTCCACCAAAGGTAGATGCTGCCTCCAAGAAGCGCCAAAATCTAACACACACATTCTAAGCATATCCTCTATGGTCTGGATGGTCCTCTCTGACTGTCCGTCAGTCTGTGGAAGGAAAGCAGTGCTAAAATCCAACCTTGTACCCATAGCACTCTGCAGACTCCGCCAAAATCTGGAGGTGAACTGAGGTCCTCTATCAGATACTATCGACACAGGAACCCCATGCAACCTTACTATCTCCTCCAAATAAACCTGTGCTAACTTATCCACAGAGTAGTTACTCCGAACAGGGATGAAATGAGCAGATTTCGTGAGTCTGTCCACAATCACCCATATGGACTCTATCCTGTTGGACGCTGCCGGTAAGCCCACTACAAAATCCATAGCTATATTCTCTCATTTCCACTCTGGAATCGGCAGTGGGTTAAGCATTCCAGCCGGCTTCTGATGTTCCAGTTTCACCCTCTGGCAAACCTCACAGGCGGACACAAACTGTGCCACTTCTTTCTTCATAGTTGGCCACCAATACACCCTCTTCAGATCCTGATACATTTTGGTGGCTCCAGGGTGAACACTGTATTTTGCATTATGAGCTTCCCTCATAATGTCTCCTTTCAGACTGATGTCATCTGGTACACATAGGCGATTCCCATAGCGGAGGATCCCTTTGCTGTCAAATTTGAACTCTGCACCATTGCATGACTGAACAGTCCTGGCAATTTTCACTAACTCAGGGTCCTCATGCTGTTTCTGAGCCACCTGCTCCAGAAACACTGGTATCACTCTCATTTGTGCTATCAACACACCTGTACCAGACAACTCTAGCTATAGCCCTTCGTCGATGAGCTTATAAAACTCCATCACCACTGGTCTTCTCTCTGCTGCTATGTGGGACAAACTGCCAAGTGATTTCCGGCTTATGGCGTCTGCCACAACATTCGCCTTACCCGGATGATACTGAATTCTGCAATCATAGTCACTGAGCAGTTCTACCCACCTTCTCTGTCTCAAATTCAGCTCTTTCTAACTCAAGATGTACTGTAAACTCTTGTGATCGGTGAAGATCTTGCATTTAACCCCATAAAGGTAATGCCTCCACATCTTGAGTGCAAAGATAACTGCCGCCATCTCTAGGTCATGGGTGGGGTAATTCAACTCGTGCTTCTTCAGCTGTCTAGAAGCATAAGCAATCACCCTGTCATTCTGCATCAAAACACAACCCAGTCCCACTCGGGACGCATCACAGAACACTGTGAAGTCCTCATTACTGACGGGCAGAGCTAACACCGGTGCTGATGTTAATCTTCTCTTTAACTCTTCAAAGCTCTCTTCACATTGGTCCGACCATTCGAACCGCTGATTTTTCTTAGTCAGTTTGGTCATAGGAGCAGCTATCTTTGAGAAGTCCTGAACGAACCTCCTGTAGTAACCTGCCAAACCCAGAAAACTTTTAATCTCTGTCACTGAAGTGGGTCTGGGCCAATTAGCTATAGCCTCTATCTTCTTGGGGTCTACCTCAATACCTTCTGCTGATACTACATGTCCTAAGAATGAAATGCTCCTCAACCAAAACTCACACTTAGAGAACTTGGCATAAAAACCATGCTCTCTCAGTGTCTGCAGAACTGTCCTCAGATGCTGGGCATGCTCCTCTGCATCTCTGGAATACACTAAGATATCATCGATGAAGGCAATAACAAAGTGATCCAGATACTCGCTGAAAACTCTATTCATGAGATCCATGAATGCTGCAGGGGCATTAGTCAACCCGAACGGCATCACTAAGAACTCATAATGCCCATATCTGGTCCTGAAAGCTGTCTTCAGCACATCTGCCTCTCTGACTCTCAACTGATGATACCCGGACTTTAGATCTATTTTAGAGAAATAATCTGCTCCAGCTAGCTGGTCAAATAGATCGTCGATCCTAGGTAAGGGATACTTATTCTTGGTAGGGACCTTGTTCAACTGTTTGTAGTCAATGCAAAGTCTAAGGGATCCATCCTTCTTTCTAACAAACAGCACTGGAGCACCCCAAGGTGAGGTACTAGGGAGGATGAAACCCTTATCTACCAACTCTTGCAGCTGCTCTTTCAGCTCTTTTAACTCTGCTGGCGCCATCCTGTAAGGAGGAATAGAGATAGGTCTAGTACCAGGCAGCAATTCTATTTCAAACTCTATCTCCCTATCAGGTGGTAGTCCTGGAAGCTCGTCTGGAAAGACGTCTGGAAATTCTCGGACTATTGGTACGAAGGCTGGTTCCCTAACCTGTCTATTTAGCTTTCTCACATGAGCTAGAAACCCCTGACAACCCCTCCTAAACAGACGACAAGCCTGCAGGGCTGAGATCAAACCTCTAGGTGCACCCCTCCTGTCTCCTCTAAAGACACACTCTGACCCATCCTGGTCTCTGAGACTGACTACCTTGTCTCTGCAGTCCAAGGTAGCTCCATATGTAGATAGCCAATCCATCCCTAGAATGACATCAAAATCCGTCAAATCTAGAACCACTAGGTCAGCTGGAAGGCATCTACCCTCTATGAACACTAGACTGAAGCGACAGACTAACACTGCCACTGATGGGTCACATTTGGGTCCACTGACCCAGAGAGGACACTCTAACTCAGAGATCATCAGACCCAATCTCTCCACGGCTCTCAAAGCAATAAAAGAGTGAGAAGCACCGGGGTCCAACAAAGCATACACATCAGAACACCCAATGATGAGATTACATGACACCACTGTGTTCGACGTGTTTGCCTCCTCTTGTGTCATAGTGAAGATCCGTGCTGGGGCTACCGGACCTTCACCTCGGGAACCTGCTACTGAAGAAGAGGCTGACCCTCTCCCTCTACCTCTGCCACTGCTCTGAGGAATGGCTGGAGCTGCTGGCTGTGCCACACTACCTGAGCTCATCTGCTGGGATGGTGCCATAAAGGTCGCTTGAGGACATTCCCGTGCAAAATGTTCCTCCTGCCCACACTTATAACAGGCTGAAGATCCCAACCGACAAACTCCTCTGTGCTGTCTCCCACATCTCAAACACACTGTACTGCCTGTGCCAGAGCTTGAGCCACTACCTATTCCTAGACTAGACTTGATCTTATTCCAGAACTTGCCCTTCTTAACTTTAAACTTTTCTCCCTTCCTGCTGCCAGAAGCTGCTGCACTGGGGGTCTTAGAAACCGAAGACTGTGCCACTTGCTGTTTTACTATTCCCTGAATAATGGCACTCGCCTCCATCTTCCTGGCGGCATCCACTATAGAGTGGAAACTCTCTTTCTCTGCTGGAAGAATCAAGGAGGAATACCTGGGATGAAGTCTCATGGTATATCTCCTTGCCTTCTTCTGGTCAGTGTCATAAGCCTGACCCACATACTGGAGCAAATCCAGGAACTTATCAGTGTATTCATCTACACTCATCTCTTCAGTCTGCCTCAACTGCTCAAATTCTATCACTTTCATCTCTCTAGAACTGTCAGGAAAAGCCCACCCTGCAAATTCATTGGTGAACTCTTCCCATGACATGCTGTCCAACCTGGGGTCCATATAATTCTTGAACCACTCTCGAGCTTTCTTGCATTTGAGTGTGAACCCTGCCATCTCAATGGCTCTAATATCATCAGCTCCTAACTCATCGGTTATCATCTTAACCGTTGTGAGGTACTCAAATGGATCATCTCCCGTGTTGAACTTGGGAGCATCCAACTTCAGATACTCTATCATTTTCACTTTACTTCCCCCAGCTGAGCTAGGTTGAGGTGCTTGGACAACAGGGGCTACTGGTTTTGGTTCTGGTGGTGGAGGAGGTGCTAAACTTGGATCTGGGTATGCTGAACTAGGATGGAAAGGTATGGGTGGATACATGGGATATCGTGGGTAAAAAAGAGGATAAGGCATATAAGGCATGTAGGTAGGATATGGGGTAAAACTAGAGTAATCCGACGTACTCCCCATCGGATACCCCGGGCCCTATGGAAAGGGTGGATAATGGGGTGGATAACCATACCCCGAGGCCTGAGCGCCTCCCTAGGATTCTCCCATACCCTCTTCAGATCTGTTCATACCCATGCTTTCCTCCTCTGACCTTCCTCCTCTATCTATTCCTCTTCTGCTCTCGTCAGAAGACCTACTAAGGTCCCTTGACGTACCCTCCCTACTTGATCTTGCCCTTGGCAATGTAGGAGGACGAGCATCTGAACCCTCATTCACTGTGGGACTCCAGTCAATCTTGCAGATCGACGAGTTCCTCTCATCTTAGCTTACTGGAAAACAACACATAACAACACACATCAGCATAGATACATCACCTACCAACAAGGCACATGCATAAATCATGGCATTACACAGCATCATATAGACAGGACTCAACATCCTATCCTAGTGGACATGATTTCCTATTGTGCTTGACCTACTATAACCTCTATGAGCCCGACACTCTCTCTATAGGTCCGACCATATGAACCTAGGGCTCTGATACCAATCTGTAACGACCCAAAAATCGGACCGCTACCGGCGCTAGGATCCAGGTCGACTTAAGGTCACCGGGACCCGTAGCAAGCCTGCTATACTCTCTGTGTACCTGTAAAATCCCATACATGATCATACATTTTTCTGTAAAAACATAAAACTTTTATCTGTACCAAGGCTCAACCTGTGCATGCACTAACTCTGAAACCCCTTACTAGAGCTTGCTCTAGATGGGTTAAACTCATTCTACGTCAAGCCTGGTTCTCACATACATATCAATAAAACTTTTGCATTACAAATAAAATAGACCATGTATACAAAAGGGATTTACAACACAACTGGGTCAAGCACAATACTAATACATCTCTTCACAATATTACATGTCCACACTAAGCTATTACAACTCTTTACTCTTCCTGTACCCTGCTGACTCCCTTCTGACTCTGCTCCTGCAAAACTGGGGTTAAAGGAGAGGGATGAGCTATACTAGCCCAGTGAGTAGAACAGATAAAACATGTTAATGAAACATGCTCACATGGAATGCATCACATCACAAGTAAATCACCCATCTCAGACGGACAGATTCAAAACTCCCTCTGTACTGTTCCCGGCCCGCGAAGGAGCTCCTCAGGACTTTATTCCGCACCCTATGGTGCTCTGTGCCCGGCCCTCTCAGGGCTCCTCAAGACTTTACTCGGAGGGCTAGTGAATCCAAAACTATGTCCGATCCGTACAAGCATAGAATAATGCAATGCGTCACATTAGTGTATTCTAATGCACTCAACCTATTACATATCATGATGCATGAAACATGCTAAAAGCATTTGATTTCTCATATTAAAGCATTAAGTTTAGTTCCACTCACCTCTGGCTAACTCTGAACTGACTCTGCAACTCTGAAGCAGTGCTCACTGCTGCTCTCTTCGGTTCCTCTGGTCCGTTCCTACACAGGTGGACTCAAATGAGGGACCAAACTAGCTCAAGAACAACTCTATAAAACTCCCCAAAACCCCCTTAAAACATCCTAAAAGAACCAAGTAAAACATGCAAAAAAAGGTTGGACAGGGCACTTTCGGTGGCAGGTTCGGCGGCCGAAAGTCCCTTCTAGAACCGAAACTCAAGCACTTTCGGCGGCACCTTCGGCTGCCGAAAGTCCTCTCCAGAGACGAAAGTCCCTAACCTTTGGCGGCACCTTCGGCGGCCGAAACCCCCCTCCAGAGCCGAAAGTCCAAACTTTCGGGGGCAAGCTTAGGCAGCCGAAACCACCTCCTTAGCATGTTCGGCGGCCGAACCTTCCTTCGACGGCCGAAATTGGATTTTCCAGTTAGGCAGAAACTTGTTCTGCTTCATGCAAATCTTACCCAACTTCACTCAAACATGCAACCCATAATTCCATAACCTGCATATACTCAAGTATAGGCACAAAGGGGTCCAAAACTAACTTAAAACCCCAACAAACAACACAACTAAACACATACACATGCTTTGACCACAAATCAACCAAAAGCTCAACTTAACTTAAACATGCATCTCTACCCATAAAACTTCATAAAACCTTTATAAATCATAAAAAGAAGTTCAGGATCTTCACTTACCTCTTACAAATAAGAAGATAAACGATCCCAACGTGGAGATATGGAGAAACTCTCCCTCAAAGTCTCCAACTTCAAAACTTTAGGTTGATTTGCTCAAAAACTTCAAAACAACATAAAACCCATCAAAACTTTGAAAGATTTGAAGAAAACATGAAGATCACCCAAGAAAGATCATGGTCTCACTTCTGTCTGTGGAATGGAAGAAAATCTTATCCATCCACTGACCTAGGGCCTTTTATAGGTGGCTGGCCAGACCACCTTTGGCGGCCTAACGTGATTCCACAAGCCATGCATGTTCAGCGGCCGAACTTTCACCTTCGGCGGCTGAACCTGACATTTCTTCCTTGGTGCTTTTCTTTCAAAACCTCATTTCCTTTTACACTTAAAACATTAAAACATACTAAAACTCTTTAGAAAAACATAATTTTTACCCTTCTAGAGGATTCTGACATCCTGGATTCCACCGGACCGTAGAATTCCGATGCCGGACTCTAGCCGGGTATTACATTCTCCCCCCCTTAAGAACATTCATCCCCGAATGTTCCTTAAACAATTAAACACATAAAAAGGAGGAAAACTAACCTTAAAACAGATATGGATACTGCTGGAGCATAGACTCCCGTGTCTCCCAGTTGGAATCAAGTCAAGCTAAATAAGGAAAGTTCTAAATAAGGAAAGTGGTAAATATGGAAAGAACATTCAACCAAGGAAATTTGAAATTCAAATTTCAAATCTCCAAGTAGCCCTTTCCTTATTCAAGAAGCCATATCTCAAGCTGCCTTATATGAAGAGCCAAATAAGGAAAGTATTTTGAAATTCAAATCTCCAAGATTCATATTCAGATTTTGGATTTCAAGATCCAGCTTACTAAGGAAGTCAAATCCAAAGATCACATGTTTTCCACTTCATGCCTTGCACATTCAAAACTCAAGATTGCAAAAGTAGGCTCCACCTTCCTTAATTAGGAATTGGAGGCAAAGGGAAGTGAAGAGGCAACTTGGGCAGCAACTTGAACACACTTGGGCAGTATCTTGAAGACCTTGGGCAGCAATTAAAAGACCAAAGAGCCCATCCCTTGCAATTTGATACATTCTCCACGTTTTTGCCTTCACACATGCACATAGAAGGCACATATTGGACCAAGGGCACTTTGAGCAGCCTCTAAAAGATGCATGGACACCCAAGAAACCCTAGGCAGCCTCTCAAGACATATTTAAAGGCCTTATGAAGACAAGAAGAGGTAGATTGGACATCACCAAGGTTCGGCCGAGCAAGGGCAGCCGCACCCCCTTCTCCTCCTTCTCCTCCACCGCCGGTTCCTCCTCCTTCTTTTCTTTAATTTTCTATTTTGGTTCAGCCATGTGTGGCTGAAACCCTTAATTATAGTTGAGGATTGGTTGAAACTAAGGTTGTTTTATGGATTGTGAGATCTGAACATAAACTATTTGTCTTTGATTAGTTCAATATTCATACAATTGTGTGCTTGAATCTAAGATAGCTTTGTTGTTTTGATCAAATTAGCCACTTGATTCTTGATTGTAAAGTTAATTGATTGTTAGTTGGGATATTTGTTAGTCCGTAATTGCTAGAAATATTCTGATCTAAGAACACTTGGTGTAAAAACTAAGGAATTGTATGATCTAGCATCATCTTCATGCGTTTGGAGTAGCTAGGATTGAATCTCTCTAATTCTTTATGCAATTGACAATTGTTTTGATGCCTAAGGCCCAAGGACGTTCCTTGGCAATTTGTTAATTAGTAATTGATTAGAGGACGTTCTCTAATTAATTTAATCATAAGGAGAGACATGGTAGTGAGAAGCGTTTTCCACCTCCATTACTAATCTATTGAATCAATCAAGAGAACATAAGTTTCAATGATCAATCCAAGCAACCAAGGTGGATCCATATCTTTAACTAGACCTCTCTCATATTGATTTCCTCTTTTATTTTATTATTTCTTGCTGATTTAATTGCTATCCATAATTAGTTTAATCAAATCAATCTCAAAACCCCCCCTTTTTACTTTATTGCACTTTACTTTCATTCTGCTTTCAGTTACTTACTTTTAGTTGATTCTCTTGATCTTGTTGGGAAAAATATATAAGTATTCAATTCTCTGTGGATTCGATCCTTTACCACTATCTGCAGTTGTAAAATTGTTGATAACCGGAAAGGTTATTTTTGACCGGTTTCGATAACCGCGAGTCAAAAATTGGCGCTGTTGCCGGGGAATTGATTTAACTTGTTTATTTCTCTTTCATGACCAGATCTGAACGTAGGGACACTCTGCCTTATGATCCGGAGATTGAACGCACTCTCAGAAGACTAGGAAAGCAAGCAGTTCCATCTGAAGAAGCGCCTGAAGACTACCTTTGTGCAGCCGGACATTCTGCCACACATTCGGCCACCGAACCTCCTCAACCTTCGGTCGCCGAACCTTCCCTTCTCCAGCAACCGAACTTTGCACCAATGGCTGAACCTAATGCATAAGCTGCTGCTCCTAATGGAGATGCTGTCCAGAATCAAATAATTTAAGAAAATCCAGCAATAAGACCACAGATGCCAAGGGAAAGAACCATAAGAGAACTAGCAACACCTGTAGGTGATCAAGCACCTCTTTGCATCATCTATCCACCTCTGACAGTTCCTTTTGAACTAAAAACAGGTTTGATCCATCTTCTCCCTAAATTTAGAGGTTTGCAAAATGAAAATCCACACAAACACTTGAAAGAGTTTAACATTGTTTGTTCATCTATGAGACCTCAAGGTATCTCTAAAGATCATGTTAAATTAAGAGCTTTTCCCTTTTCATTAGATGACTTTGCTAAAGATTGGTTATTCTATTTGCCACCTAGATCTATAACTTCTTGGGATGATATGGTCCAAACCTTTTTGAACAAATACTTCCCAACATCTAAGTCAATTGGCATAATAAGAGAAATCACTAGCATAAGACAGAAACCAATTGAGGATTTATATGATTATTGGGAAAGGTTTGAAAGACTTTACAGGTTGTCCACAACATGATATGTCAGACAGGTCCCTCATTCAGTTCTTCTATGGAGGATTGCTCTCATCAGAAAGGAGATTCATAGATGTAGCTTGTGGAGGGTCCATTGCAGACAAGACACCTAGGGAGATGCGAGAGTTGATTTCTACACTTGCAGCCTCATCTAAGCAATATGGAGAAGAAAAGCAACTACAGAGAGGAGTCCATGAGGTAAGCTCACCTACTATTTCTGAACTGACATCTGTTATGAAAGGTTTTGCCATAGAACTGGCTCAACAAATGCAAGCAGCCCAGCCGCCTAGGCCATGTGGGATTTGTTCATATGTAGGACATCCAACTGATCAATGTCCTACTCTGCAAGAAGACAACCAGCAAGTGAATGCCATTGGAGGGTACAACAACCAGCCTGGACATGATCCATATTCAAACACATACAATCCAGGTTGGACAGACCACCCCAATTTCAGCTATGGAAGGGCCAACAACAATCAGAACAATCAGAACTATCAAAGGAACCAAGCCCAACCAGCACCTTCAAATCCCATCCAACGCCTTGAAAAGATGATGGAGTCCATGGCCGGTGCTATACAAAGCCTCAATCAGCATATAGATCTGATGGCCACATCGGGAAGCAATTCTGAAACCCAAGGTAAACTCCATTCTCAAACTGAAACTAACCCCAGACAGAATGTCAGTGCTATTACTTTGAGAAGTGGAAAAGAGCTTCAAGATGCTAGTTATGAGCAAGAAAATCAAGTTGCGCAAGAACCAATTGATTCAGAAGCCTTTCCAGCGCATTTTGAAGAGCCAGTTGTGCAAGGGCAAGCACCTGCAGCACCTCCTGCGCAAAAGAATGATCCAAAGGTACGTTTTCACATTCCACCTCCTTTTCCAAAAAGGTTTGAAAGAACACAAAGAGAAAAGGAAGAAAAGGAGATCCTAGAGACTTTCAGGAAGGTGGAAATCAACATACCTCTGCTAGACGCCGTTAAGCAAATTCTCAGGTACACAAAATTTCTGAAAGAGTTGTGTACCAACAGAAGAAAGCTAGCTGCTAGAGAAAAAGTAAGTGTAGGTGAGGTTGTCACTGCTGTTATTAAAAGAGAGCTGCCTACTAAATGCAAAGACAAAGGTATGTTTGCTATTTCTTGCAAAATTGGGAATGTTAGAATCAAGAAAGCCATGTGTGATCTTGGTGCATCCATCAATGTTATGCCTCTTTCCATCTATAAATCTCTGAATGCATGTGCACTAAAAGACACAAGAGTTGTGATTCAATTAGCTGATAGGTATGTGGTATATCCCATAGGTGTTCTAGAAGATGTGTTAGTCCAAGTAGATGAACTTGTCTTTCCTGCAGATTTTTATGTGATTGATACTAAGGAAGATAGTTGCAATACTAGTTCTGATATCCTTCTTGGACGTCCTTTCTTGAGTACTGCTAGAACTAAGATTGATGTACATGATGGTACTTTGATCATGGAATTTGAAGGGGAAGTCATTAAGTTCAATGTCTATGATGCCATGAAATATCCACATGATATGTCCCCTGTTTATGGTCATGATATTGTTGACTGTTTGAGCCAGGAAATTTTTGATGAAAATCAAGATGATATTCTTAACAGTGATTTTTGCAGAGATACTGATCAGGTACAAATTGAGAGCCAGAAAGAGCCAAAACTTAAGGAAACAGTCTGCAGCATCCAACAGATGAACTGCAGTCAAGTACAGAATGAGGAAAACACTGTTGCACCACTTCAGAAAGGCCTTGCGCAGACAGAAGCCTTTCGGCCGCCGAACCTTACTCCACAGCCTCCGACGCAAGCAAGCTCTTCTAGTCCTCCATTGCAGTCAAGTCAGAAAGTATCAGAATCAAATCTGAAACCTCTCCCAGACCATCTGAAATACATGTACTTGGGAGCTGACAAGACACTACCAGTAATAGTGTCCAATGAGTTAAGCCAACATGAAGAAGCAAGCCTCCTGAAAGTACTGCAAAAACACAAAGGAGCCATAGGGTGGACCATAGATGACATCAAAGGTATTTCTCCTTCCACATGCATGCATAGAATACATATGGAAGACAAATGCAAGCCAGTCAGAGATGCTCAAAGAGGACTGAATCCACCTATGATGGAGGTAGTAAAGAAAGAAATAGTCAAGCTCCTTGATGTAGGTATCATATACCCAATCTCTGATAGCAAATGGGTAAGTCCTGTGCATGTAGTCCCAAAGAAAACTGGGATTAGCATTGTTCCGAATGCTGAAGGGGAACTTGTTCCCACTAGAGTTTAGAATGGATGGAGAGTGTGCATGGACTATAGGAAGCTCAATGCTGCCACAAGGAAGGACCACTTCCCACTACCATTCATTGATCAAATGCTAGAAAGGCTTGCAGGTAAGTCTCATTATTATTGTCTTAATGGTTATTCAGGTTTTTATCGGATTCCAGTTGCTCCAGAGGACCAAGAGAAGACCACCTTCACTTGTCCTTTTGGCACTTTTGCCTTTAGAAGAATGCCATTTGGACTATGCAATGCACCTGCCACCTTTCAGCGATGCATGATGAGCATATTCTCTGACTATGTGGGTAAGACAATTGAAGTATTCATGGATGATTTCACAGTACATGATAACTCTTTTGAGGAATGCCTTGCTAATTTGGAAAAAATCCTACAGAGATGCCTTGAATCTAATCTCGTACTTAATTATGAAAAATCTCATTTTATGGTTAATCAAGGTATGGTTTTAGGTCATGTTGTTTCAGCTAAGGGCATTGAGGTGGACAAAGCTAAGGTGGATACCATTAAAAATCTGCCTTACCCAACTAATGTTAGAGAAATTCGGTCGTTCCTTGGCCATGCAGGGTTCTATAGAAGATTCATCAAAGACTTTTCTAAAATTACACTGCCATTATGCAAATTGCTCCAACAGGATGTAACATTTGACTTTGATGCAGATTGCAAAAAGGCATTTGATTTGATTAAAGAATTGCTTGTAACTGCCCCAATTATTCAGGCACCTGACTGGAACCTGCCTTTTGAAATCATGTGTGATGCAAGCAACCATGCTGTAGGAGCAGTCTTGGGGCAACGTGTGGGACACTCACCCCACGTCATTCACTATGCCTCCCGCACACTGGATTCCACACAAAGCAACTACACAACAACAGAAAGGAGCTCTTAGCTGTTGTATTTGCTTTAGAGAAATTCAGACCATATCTTTTGGGAACCAAAGTCATTGTTTATTCTGACCATGCAGCTTTGTGATATTTGATCAAGAAAAAGGAAGCAAAACCGAGACTCATTCGGTGGATCCTTCTATTACAAGAGTTTGATATGGAGATAAGAGACAAGAAAGGGAAAGAAAATCTTGTAGCTGACCACCTCAGCCGGCTTCCATCTAGCTCTACACCTTGTCCAGTCAAGGAAGACTTCCCAGACGAACATCTGTTCGTCACTCATTCAGCCTAAGTGGATCGCAACATGCACCTTACACCCCAGGGGAGTACTCAGTTTCCTTTGTTCTTTTGTGTTTCTTATACATTGAGGACAATGCATGATTTAAGTGTGGGGGTGCATATCTCTTCTCCTCCCTTTTCTCTTCTTATTTTTCTTTCAGATTGCGCAAAGTCTTGTTCTTTTCCCTTTCAGTTTTGCGTTTCTTTCAGTTTGATTAGCCACAGTATTGAAATTTTTTCCTTTTAGTTTGTTTTTGCTTTCAATAAAACACACACAACCACAGCCTTCTTCTTCTTTTTGTTTTGCTCTACTCAAACTGATGAACTATGTTGGATGAGTTTTTCTTTCCATGACCCCATTGATGTGATGACTCTTTAAACTTATATTGAATCAATTGCAGTGAGTTATATTCATGTTTGAGAATTGCCTTTTGAATTGAATCTTTGAGTTTGCCATGGTGAAAAATATATTGATGACACTCATTAGAGAGAATAAATTGAAAATTGTGTGAATGAACTTAACATGACTTGATTTAGCAATTGTTGTTGATTTGCCCAAATCATTGAGAGAAAGAAATTCACAAAGGCTTAGACTTCAAAAGCACAAATTGAAAACTGTTCCAATGGTCAAAAGACTATGAACAGAGCTAGTAGCCACTTGGACAGGTGACCAACTGAGTAACTGGGGGTGGATATCACAAATATGTACCTTCACGTCAAAAGGTTGGTGACTTGTTCAAGCAAAATTAAAAGTGCAAAAAGCTGAATAAAGTACTTCAAGGTAAGGGCAAGTCACTCTGAAAGCTAGAAAAAGTCTTATCAAACCAAACATGTGCATGTATGGTCTCTCTTGAGGAAAACAAATCCTAGCCATGGTAAGTAAAGGGAAACAAGGAAAGAAGGTGAGTAATCTTCATGCATTTATTCTTCACTGCAATGATTCAAAATAGGTGTCTAGAGTAAGAACTTAAGTGGTAATAAGGATCTAGAGTAAAGAAAGCTTATTTAACTATGATAATTTGCTTGAGGACAAGTAAAAGGCTAAGTGTGGGGGTATTTGATAGAGCATATTTTAGTCCATTTTATCTTGATATTATTGATGATTACTTACATGATTTCTGCATAATTTAGTGTTCTTGGCATTGTTTTGCAGAAAATGGTGAAAAAGGACACTTTGGAGAAAATCTCCCTAAAACTGCCTTAAATGGAGCAAAGGAGAGCAAGCCTGCCAAGTTGGAATCAAGTCAAGCTAAATAAGGAAAGTTCTAAATAAGGAAAGTGGTAAATATGGAAAGAACATTCAGCCAAGGCAATTTGAAATTCAAATTTCAAATCTCCAAGTAGCCCTTTCCTTATTCAAGAAGCCATATCTCAAGCTGCCTTATATGAAGAGCCAAATAAGGAAAGTATTTTGAAATTCAAATCTCCAAGATTCATATTCAGATTTTGGATTTCAAGATCCAGCTTACTAAGGAAGCCAAATCCAAAGATCACATGTTTCCCACTTCATGCTTTGCACATTCAAAACTCAAGATTGCAAAAGGAGGCTCCACCTTCCTTAATTAGGAATGGGCGGCAAAGGGAAGTGAAGAGGCAACTTAGGCAGAAACTTGAACACACTTGGGCAGTATTTTGAAGACCTTGGGCAGCAATTAAAAGACCAAAGAGCCCATCCCTTGCAATTTGATACATTCTCCACGTTTTTCCCTTCACACATGCACATAGAAGGCACATATTGGACCAAGGGCACTTTGGGCAGCCTCTAAAAGATGCATGGACACCCAAGAAACCCTAGGCAGCCTCTCAAGACATATTTAAAGGCCTTATGAAGACAAGAAGAGGCAGATTGGACATCACCAAGGTTCAGCCAAGCAAGGGCAGCCGCACCCCCTTCTCCTCCTTCTCCTCCACCGCCGGTTCCTCCTCCTTCTTCTTTTCTTTAATTTTTTGTTTTGGTTCAATCATGTGTGGCTGAAACCCTTAATTCTAGTTGAGGATTGGTTGAAACTAAGGTTGTTTTATGGATTGTGAGATCTGAACATAAACTATTTGTCTTTGATTAGTTCAATATTCATACAATTGTGTGCTTGAATCTAAGATTGCTTTGTTGTTTTGATCAAATTGGCCACTTGATTCTTGATTGCAAAGTTAATTGATTTTTAGTTGGGATATTTGTTAGTCCGTAATTGCTGGAAATATTCTGACCTAAGAACACTTGGTGTAAGAACTAAGGAATTGTATGATCTAGCATCATCTTCATACGTTTGGAGTAGCTAGGATTGGATCTCTCTAATTCTTTATGCAATTGACAATTGTTTTGATGCCTAAGGCCCAAGGACGTTCCTTGGCAATTTGTTAATTAGTAATTGATTAGAGGACATTCCCTAATTAATTTAATCATAAGGAGAGACATTGTGGTGAGAAGCGTTTTTCATCTCCATAACTAATCTATTGAATCAATCGAGAGAACATAAGTTTCAATGATTAATCCAAGCAACCAAGGTGGATCCATATCTTCAACTAGACCTCTCTCATATTGATTTTCTCTTTTATTTTATTATTACTTGCAGATTTAATTGCTGTCCATAATTAGTTTAATCAAATCAATCTCAAAAACCCCCCTTTTTACTTTATTGCACTTTACTTTCATTCTACTTTCAGTTACTTGCTTTCAGTTGTGCTTTCACTTGATTCTCTTGATCTTGTTGGGAAAAATAGATAAGTATTCAATTCTCTATGGATTCGATCCTTTACCACTATCTGCAGTTGTAAAATTGTTGATAACCGGAAAGGTTATTTTTAACCAGTTTCGACAATCGCGAGTCAATAAATGATTACTAATAAATAACAATTTTATTTATAATATATGACTATAATATTTTGGAGTAAGAGAGGCACTGTCGTTTATTTTGCGCCCCATTCTTTCTTTTTTAATGTTCTTGACATTAAACTAATTAAAGTTAACAATTAAAGTTTTATTTTAATTGAACATTTAAATAAATGATTACTAATATATAACAAGTTTGTTTATAATGTATAAGTATAATATTTTGGAGTAAGAAAGATATTGTCGTTTATATTGCGCCACATTATTTCTTTTGTAATGTTCTTGACTTTAAACCAAATTAAATGAACAATCAAAGTTTTATTTTAATTGAATATTTAAATAAATGATTACAAATCAATAACAATTTTGTTTATAATGTATGAGTATAATATTTTGTGATAAAAAAGGCACTGTCGTTTATTTTGCGCCGCATTATTTCTTTTTTAATGTTCTTGACATTAAACTAATTAAAGTGAACAATTAAAGTTTTATTTTAATTGAATATTTGAATTAATGATTACTAATATATAACAATTTTGTTTATAATGTATAAGTATAATATTTTAGGGTAAGCAGGGCACTGTTATTTATTTTGGGCCTATTGTATCTTTTTTAATGTTCTTGACTTTAAACTAATTAAAGTGAAAAATTAAAGTTTTGTTTTAATTGAATTTTAGAATAAATGATTACTAATGAATAACAATTTTGCTTATAATGTATGAGTATAATATTTTGGGCCAAGAAAGGCACTATCGTTTATTTTCCGTCCCATCATTTATTTTTTAATGTTCTTGACTTTAAACTAATTAAAGTGAACAATTAAAGTTTTCTTTTAATTGAATATTTGAATGAATGATTACTAATATATAATAATTTTGTTTATAATGTATAAGTATAATATTTTAGGGTAAGCAGGGCACTCTCACTTATTTTGGGCCTATTGTTTCTTTTTTAATGTTCCTGACTTCAAACCTATTAAAGCTAACAATTAAAGTTTTATTTTAATTGAATATTTGAATAAATGATTACTAATAACTAACAATTTTATTTATAGTGTATGAGTATAATATTTTGGGGTAAGAAAGGCACTATCGTTTATTTCGCGCCCTATCGTTTCTTTTTTAATGTTCGTGACTTTAAACTAATTAAAGTAAACAATTAATATTTTATTTTAATTGAATATTTGAATAAATGATTACTAATAAATAAAAATTTTATTTAAAGTGTATGAGTAAAATATTTTGGAGTAAGAAAGGCACTGTCGTTTATTTCGCGCCCTATCTTTTTTTTAATGTTCGTGACTTTAAACTACTTAAAGTAAACAATTAAAGTTTTATATTAATTGAATATTTGAATAAATGATTACTAATAAATAACAATTTTACTTATAGTGTATAAGTATAATGTTTTGGGGTAAGAAAGGCACTATCGTTTATTTTGCGCCCTATCATTTCTTTTTTAATGTTTTTGACTTTAAACTAATTAAAGTAAACAATTTATGTTTTATTTTAATTGAATATTTGAATAAATGATTACTAATGAATAACAATTTTGCTTATAATTTATGAGTATAATATTTTGGGGTAAGTAAGGCACTGTCGTTTATTTTGCGCCCCATCGTGTTTTTTTTTAATGTTTTGACTTTAAACTAATTAAAGAAGTTTTATTTTAGTTGAATATTTGAATAAATAATTACTAATAATTATTATATTTTGTTTGAAATGTATGAGTATAATATTTTGGGGAAAGAAAAGCACGGTTCTTTATTTTACGACCATCATTTCCTTTTTAATGTTTAGGTACTATCGTTTATTTTGCGCCGTATCGTTTCTTTTTTAATGTTCTTTGACTTTAAACTAATTAAAGTAAACAATTAAAGTTTTATTTTAATTGAACATTTGAATAAATGATTACTAATAAATAACCATTTTATTTATAATATATCAGTGTAATATTTTGGAGTAAGAGAGGCACTGTCGTTTATTTTGCGCCCATTCTTTCTTTTTTAATGTTCTTGACATTAAACTAATTAAAGTTAACAATTAAAGTTTTATTTTAATTGAACATTTGAATAAATGATTACTAATTTATAACAAGTTTGTTTATAATGTATAAGTATAATATTTTGGGGTAAGAAAGATACTGTCGTTTATTTTGCGCCACATTATTTCTTTCGTAATGTTCTTGACTTTAAACTAAATTAAATGAACAATTAAAGTTTTATTTTAATTGAATATTTAAATAAATGATTACTAATGAATAACCATTTTGTTTATAATGTATGAGTGTAATATTTTGGGGTAAGAAAGGTACTGTCGTTTATTTTGCGCCACATTATTTCTTTTTTAATGTTCTTGACATTAAACTAATTAAAGTGAACAATTAAAGTTTTATTTTAATTGAATATTTGAATGAATGATTACTAATATATAACAATTTTGTTTATAATGTATAAGTATAATATTGTAGGGTAAGTAGGGCACTGCCATTTATTTTGGGCCTACTGTTTCTTTTTTAATGTTCTTGACTTTAAACTAATTAAAGTAAAAAATTAAAGTTTTTTTTTAATTGAATTTTAGAATAAATGATTACTAATTAATATCAATTTTGCTTATAATGTATGAGTATAATATTTTGGGCCAAGAAAGGCATTGTCGTTTATTTTGCGCCCCATCATTTCTTTTTTAATGTTTCAATTAAAGTAAACAATTAAAGTTTTATTTTAATTGAATATTTGAATGAATGAATACTAATATATAACAATTTTGCTTGTAATGTATATGAGTATAATATTTTGAGGTAAGTAAGGCCCTGTCATTTATTATGGGCCCATTGTTTATTTTTTAATGTTCTTGACTTCAAACCTATCAAAGTGAGCCGTTAAAGTTTTATATTAATTGAATATTTGAATAAATGATTACTAATAAATAACAATTTTATTTACAGTGTATGAGTATAGTGTTTTGGGGTAAGAAAGGCACTATCGTTTATTTTGCGCCCTATCATTTCTTTTTTAATGTTTTTGACTTTAAACTAATTAAAGTAAACAATTTATGTTTTATTTTAATTGAATATTTGAATAAATGGTTACTAATAAATAACAATTTTGCTTATAATGTATTAGTATAATATTTTGGGGTAAGTAAGACACTGTCGTTTATTTTGCGCCCCACCGTGTTTTTTTTTTAATGTTTTGACTTTAAACTAATTAAAGAAGCTTTATTTTAATTGAATATTTGAATAAATAATTACTAATAATTATTATATTTTGCTTGAAATGTATGAGTATAATATTTTGGGGAAAGAAAAGCACGGTTCTTTATTTTGCGACCATCATTTCCTTTTTAATGTTTAGGCACTATCGTTTATTTTGCGCCCTATCATTTCCTTTTCAATGTTCTTTGACTTTAAACTAATCAAAGTAAACAATTAAAGTTTTATTTTAATTGAACATTTGAATAAATGATTACTAATAAATAACCATTTTATTTATAATATATGAGTGTAATATTTTGGAGTAAGAGAGGCACTGTCGTTTATTTTGCGCCCATTCTTTCTTTTTTAATGTTCTTGACATTAAAGTAATTAAAGTTAACAATTAAAGTTTTATTTTAATTGAACATTTGAATAAATGATTACTAATATATATCAAGTTTGTTTATAATGTATAAGTATAATATTTTGGGGTAAGAAAGATACTGTCGTTTATTTTGCGCCACATTATTTCTTTTTTAATGTTCTTGACATTAAACTAATTAAAGTGAACAATTAAAGTTTTATTTTAATTGAACATTTGAATAAATGATTACTAATAAACAACCATTTTATTTATAATATATGAGTGTAATATTTTGGAGTAAGAGAGGCACTGTCGTTTATTTTGCGCCCATTCTTTCTTTTTTAATGTTCTTGACATTAAAGTAATTAAAGTTAACAATTAAAGTTTTATTTTAATTGAACATTTGAATAAATGATTACTAATATATATCAAGTTTGTTTATAATGTATAAGTATAATATTTTGGGGTAAGAAAGATACTGTCGTTTATTTTGCGCCACATTATTTCTTTTTTAATGTTCTTGACATTAAACTAATTAAAGTGAACAATTAAAGTTTTATTTTAATTGAACATTTGAATAAATGATTACTAATAAATAACCATTTTATTTATAATATATCAGTGTAATATTTTGGAGTAAGAGAGGCACTGTCGTTTATTTTGCGCCCATTCTTTCTTTTTTAATGTTCTTGACATTAAACTAATTAAAGTTAACAATTAAAGTTTTATTTTAATTGAACATTTGAATAAATGATTACTAATATATATCAAGTTTGTTTATAATGTATAAGTATAATATTTTGGGGTAAGAAAGATACTGTCGTTTATTTTGAGCCACATTATTTCTTTCGTAATATTCTTGACTTTAAACTAAATTAAATGAACAATTAAAGTTTTATTTTAATTGAATATTTAAATAAATGATTACAAATGAATAACAATTTTGTTTATAATGTATGAGTATAATATTTTGGGGTAAGAAAGGTACTGTCGTTTATTTTGCGCCACATTATTTCTTTTTTAATGTTCTTGACATTAAACTAATTAAAGTGAACAATTAAAGTTTTATTTTAATTGAATATTTGAATGAATGATTACTAATATATAACAATTTTGTTTATAATGTATAAATATAATATTTTAGGGTAAGTAGGGCACTGCCATTTATTTTGGGCCTATTGTTTCTTTTTTAATGTTCTTGACTTTAAACTAATTAAAGTAAAAAATTAAAGTTTTGTTTTAATTGAATTTTAGAATAAATGATTACTAATTAATATCAATTTTGCTTATAATGTATGAGTATAATATTTTGGGCCAAAAAAGGCACTGTCATTTATTTTGCGCCCCATCATTTCTTTTTTAATGTTCCAATTAAAGTAAACAATTAAAATTTTATTTTAATTGAATATTTGAATGAATGAATACTAATATATAACAATTTTGCTTGTAATGTATATGAGTATAATATTTTGAGGTAAGTAAGGCCCTATCATTTATTATGGGCCCATTGTTTATTTTTTAATGTTCTTGACTTCAAACCTATTAAAGTGAGCCGTTAAAGTTTTATATTAATTGAATATTTGAATAAATGATTACTAATAAATAATAATTTTATTTATAGTGGATGAGTATAATATTTTGGGGTAAGAAAGAGACTGTCGTTTATTTCGTGCCCTATCGTTTCTTTTTTATTGTTCGTTACTTTAAACTAATTAAAGTAAACAATTAATGTTTTATTTTAATTGAATATTTGAATATATGATTACTAAAGAATAAAAATTTTGCTTATAATGTATGAGTATAATATTTTGAGGTAAGAAAGGCCCTGTCGTTTATTATGGCCCCATTGTTTATTTTTTAATGTTCTTGACTTCAAACCTATTAAAGTGAACAATTAAAGTTTTATATTAATTGAATATTTGAATAAATGATTACTAATAAATAACAATTTTATTTACAGTGTATGAGTATAATGTTTTGGGGTAAGAAAGACACTATCGTATATTTTGCGCCCTATCATTTCTTTTTTAATGTTTTTGACTTTAAACTAATTAAAGTAAACAATTTATGTTTTATTTTAATTGAATATTTGAATAAATGGTTACTAATGAATAACAATTTTGCTTATAATGTATGAGTATAATATTTTGGGGTAAGTAAGACACTGCCGTTTATTTTGCGCCCCATCGTGTTTTTTTTTTTAATGTTTTAACTTTAATCTAATTAAAGAAGTTTTATTTTAATTGAATATTTGAATAAATAATTACTAATAATTATTATATTTTGTTTGAAATGTATGAGTATAATATTTTCGGGAAAGAAAAGCACGATTCTTTATTTTGTGACCATCATTTCCTTTTTAATGTTTAGGCACTATCGTTTATTTTGCGCCCTATCGTTTCTTTTTTAATGTTCTTTGACTTTAAACTATTTAAAGTAAACAATTAAAGTTTTATTTTAATTGAACATTTGAATAAATGATTACTAATAAATAACCATTTTATTTATAATATATGAGTGTAATATTTTGGAGTAAGAGAGGCACTGTCGTTTATTTTGTGCCCATTCTTTCTTTTTTAATGTTCTTGACATTAAACTAATTAAAGTTAACAATTAAAGTTTTATTTTAATTGAACATTTGAATAAATGATTACTAATATATATCAAGTTTGTTTATAATATATAAGTATAATATTTTGGGGTAAGAAAGATACTGTCGTTTATTTTGCGCCACATTATTTCTTTCGTAATGTTCTTGACTTTAAACTAAATTAAATGAACAATTAAAGTTTTATTTTAATTGAATATTTAAATAAATGATTACAAATGAATAACAATTTTGTTTATAATGTATGAGTATAATATTTTGGGGTAAGAAAGGTACTGTCGTTTATTTTGCGCCACATTATTTCTTTTTTAATGTTCTTGACATTAAACTAATTAAAGTGAACAATTAAAGTTTTGATTTAATTGAATATTTGAATGAATGATTACTAATATATAACAATTTTGTTTATAATGTATAAGTATAATATTTTAGGGTAAGTAGGGCACTGCCATTTATTTTGGGCCTATTGTTTCTTTTTTAATGTTCTTGACTTTAAACTAATTAAAGTAAAAAATTAAAGTTTTGTTTTAATTGAATTTTAGAATAAATGATTACTAATTAATATCAATTTTGCTTATAATGTATGAGTATAATATTTTGGGCCAAAAAAGGCACTGTCGTTTATTTTGCGCCCCATCATTTCTTTTTTAATGTTCCAATTAAAGTAAACAATTAAAGTTTTATTTTAATTGAATATTTGAATGAATGAATACTAATATATAACAATTTTGCTTGTAATGTATATGAGTATAATATTTTGAGGTAAGTAAGGCCCTGTCATTTATTATGGGCCCATTGTTTATTTTTTAATGTTCTTGACTCCAAACCTATTAAAGTGAGCCGTTAAAGTTTTATATTAATTGAATATTTGAATAAATGATTACTAATAAATAATAATTTTATTTATAGTGGATGAGTATAATATTTTGGGGTAAGAAAGGCACTGTCGTTTATTTCGCGCCCTATCGTTTCTTTTTTATTGTTCGTTACTTTAAACTAATTAAAGTAAACAATTAATGTTTTATTTTAATTGAATATTTGAATATATGATTACTAAAGAATAAAAATTTTGCTTATAATGTATGAGTATAATATTTTGAGGTAAGTAAGGCCCTGTCGTTTATTATGGGCCCATTGTTTATTTTTTAATGTTCTTGACTTCAAATCTATGAGTATAATATTTTGTGGTAAGAAAGGCACTGTTGTTTATTTTGCGCCGCATTATTTCTTTTTTAATGTTCTTGATATTAAACTAATTAAAGTGAACAATTAAAGTTTTATTTTAATTGAATATTTGAATGAATGATTACTAATATATAACAATTTTGTTTATAATGTATAAGTATAATATTTTAGGGTAAGCAGGGCACTATCATTTATTTTAGGCCTATTGTTTCTTTTTTAATGTTCTTGACTTTAAACTAATTAAAGTGAAAAATTAAAGTTTTGTTTAAATTGAATTTTACATAAAATGATTACTAATGAATAACAATTTTGCTTATAATGTATGAGTATAATATTTTGGGCCAAGAAAGGCACTGTCGTTTATTTTGTGCCCCCATCATTTCTTTTTTAATGTTCTTGACTTTAAACTAATTAAAGTTAACAATTAAAGTTTTATTTTAATTGAATATTTGAATGAATGATTACTAATATATAACAATTTTGTTTATAATGTATAAACATAATATTTTAGGGTAAGCAGGGCACTGTCACTTATTTTGGGTCTATTGTTTCTTTTTTAATGTTCCTGACTTTAAACCCATTATAGTTAACAATTAAAGTTTTATTTTAATTGAATATTTGAATAAATGATTACTAATAACTAACAATTTTATTTATAGTGTATGAGTATAATATTTAGGATAAGAAAGGCACTGTCGTTTATTTCGCGCCCTATCGTTTCTTTTTTAATGTTCGTGACTTTAAACTAATTAAAGTAAACAATTAATATTTTATTTTAATTGAATATTTGAATAAATGATTACTGATAAATAAAAATTTTATTTATAGTGTATGAGTAAAATATTTTGGAGTAAGAAAGGCACTGTCGTTTATTTCGCGCCCTATCTTTTTTTTAATGTTTCTTGACTCTAAACTACTTAAAGTAAACAATTAAAGTTTTATATTAATTGAATATTTGAATAAATGATTACTAATAAATAACAATTTTATTTATAGTGTATAAGTATAATGTTTTGGGGTAAGAAAGGCACTATCGTTTATTTTGCGTCCTATCATTTCTTTTTTAATGTTTTTGACTTTAAACTAATTAAAGTAAACAATTTATGTTTTATTTTAATTGAATCTTTGAATAAATAATTACTAATGAATAACAATTTTGCGTATAATGTATGAGTATAATATTTTGGGGTAAGTAAAACACTGTCGTTTATTTTGTGCCCCATCATTTCTTTTTTAATGTTCTTGACTTTAAACTAATTAAACAAGTTTTATTTTAATTGAATATTTGAATAAATAATTACTAATAATTATTATATTTTGTTTAAATTGTATGAGTATAATATTTTGCGGTAAGAAAAGCACGGTTCTTTATTTTGCGACCATCATTTCCTTTTTAATGTTTAGGCACTATCGTTTATTTTGCGCCCTATCGTTTCTTTTTTAATGTTCTTTGACTTTAAACTAATTAAAGTTTTATTTTAATTGAACATTTTGAACAAATGATTACTAATAAATAACAATTTTATTTATAATATATGAGTGTAATATTTCGGAGTAAGAGAGGCACTGTCGTTTATTTTGCGCCCCATTCTTTCTTTTTTAATGTTCTTGACATTAAACTAATTAAAGTTAACAATTAAAGTTTTATTTTAATTGAACATTTGAATAAATGATTACTAATATATAACAAGTTTGTTTCTAATGTATAAGTATAATATTTTGGGGTAAGAAAGATACTATCGTTTATTTTGCGCCACATTATATCTTTCGTAATGTTCTTGACTTTAAACTAAATTAAATGAACAATTAAAGTTTTATTTTAATTGAATATTTAAATAAATGATTACAAATGAATAACAATTTTGTTTATAATGTATGAGTATAATATTTTGGGGTAAGAAAGGCACTGTCGTTTATTTTGTGCCACATTATTTTTTTTTAATGTTCTTGACATTAAACTAATTAAAGTGAACAATTAAAGTTTTATTTTAATTGAATATTTGAATGAATGATTACTAATATATAACAATTTTGTTTATAATGTATAAGTATAATATTTTTTTGTAAGTAGGGCACTGTTATTTATTTTGGGCCTATTGTATCTTTTTTAATGTTCTTGACTTTAAACTAATTAAAGTGAAAAATTAAAGTTTTGTTTTAATTGAATTTTAGAATAAATGATTACTAATTAATAACAATTTTGCTTATAATGTATGAGTATAATATTTTGGGCCAAGAAAGGCACTGTTGTTTATTTTGCGCCCCATCATTTCTTTTTTAATGTTCTTTGACTTTAAACTAATTAAAATAAACAATTAAAGTTTTATTTTAATTGAATATTTGAATGAATGATTACTAATATATAACAATTTTGCTTGTAATGTATATGAGTATAATATTTTGAGGTAAGTAAGGCCCTGTCGTTTATTATGGGCCCATTGTTTATTTTTTAATGTTCTTGACTTCAAACCTATTAAAGTGAGCAGTTAAAGTTTTATATTAATTGAATATTTGAATAAATGATTACTAATAAATAATAATTTTATTTATAGTGGATGAGTATAAGATTTTGGGTAAGAAAGGCACTGTCGTTTATTTCGCGCCCTATCGTTTCTTTTTTAATGTTCGTTACTTTAAACTAATTAAAGTAAACAATTAATGTTTTATTTTAATTGAATATTTGAATATATGATTACTAATAAATAAAAATTTTGCTTATAATGTATGAGTATAATATTTTGAGGTAAGTAAGGCCCTGTCGTTTATTATGGGCCCTATTGTTTATTTTTAATGTTCTTGACTTCAAACCTATTAAAGTGAACAATTAAAGTTTTATATTAATTGAATATTTGAATAAATGATTACTAATAAATAACAATTTTATTTATAGTGTATGAGTATAATGTTTTGGGGTAAGAAAGGCACTATCGTTTATTTTGCGCCCTATCATTTCTTTTTTAATGTTTTTGACTTTAAACTAATTAAAGTAAACAATTTATGTTTTATTTTAATTGAATATTTGAATAAATGATTACTAATGAATAACAATTTTGCTTATAATGTATGAGTATAATATTTTGGGGTAAGTAAGGCACTGTCGTTTATTTTGCGCCCCATCGTGTTTTTTTTTTAATGTTTTGACTTTAAACTAATTAAAGAAGTTTTATTTTAGTTGAATATTTGAATAAATAATTACTAATAATTATTATATTTTGTTTGAAATGTATGAGTATAATATTTTGGGGAAAGAAAAGCACGGTTCTTTATTTTACGACCATCATTTCCTTTTTAATGTTTAGGTACTATCGTATATTTTGCGCCGTATCGTTTCTTTTTTAATGTTCTTTGACTTTAAACTAATTAAAGTAAACAATTAAAGTTTTATTTTAATTGAACATTTGAATAAATGATTACTAATAAATAACCATTTTATTTATAATATATCAGTGTAATATTTTGGAGTAAGAGAGGCACTGTCGTTTATTTTGCGCCCATTCTTTCTTTTTTAATGTTCTTGACATTAAACTAATTAAAGTTAACAATTAAAGTTTTATTTTAATTGAACATTTGAATAAATGATTACTAATTTATAACAAGTTT